>NW_025813617.1:0-118143 GCF_910589235.1 Vespa crabro
TCCAATATAAAATAGATGTTTGATCTTATGAAATGCAATGTTCTGAATCGATTGGTAACATTTTTCTAACTGTGGCACAAGTATTATTAAAGATTTCACGATTTTATCTTCGCATATACCGAAATTCGCGTATGTCGATTACGTTTTTCGACAATTATCATATGAAAACGCGTATTTAAACATAGTAAAAACGTTATATTCTTGTTATATTCTTTATTCTGCATCGATAGAATATAAAATCATTGAAATTGAACGAGATTTCAAGTTTTCGTTTTTCGACGATACGCGTATATGAGCGAAAAATCGTATATACGATATGAAAGAATGTTAAAAACTTTGATTCCAATATAAAATAGATGTTTGATCTTATGAAATGCAATGTTCTGAATCGATTGGTAACATTTTTCTAACTGTGGCACAAGTATTATTAAAGATTTCACGATTTTATCTTCGCATATACCGAAATTCGCGTATGTCGATTACGTTTTTCGACAATTATCATATGAAAACGCGTATTTAAACATAGTAAAAACGTTATATTCTTGTTATATTCTTTATTCTGCATCGATAGAATATAAAATCATTGAAATTGAACGAGATTTCAAGTTTTCGTTTTTCGACGATACGCGTATATGAGCGAAAAATCGTATATACGATATGAAAGAATGATAAAAACTTTGATTCCAATATAAAATAGATGTTTGATCTTATGAAATGCAATGTTCTGAATCGATTGGTAACATTTTTCTAACTGTGGCACAAGTATTATTAAAGATTTCACGATTTTATCTTCGCATATACCGAAATTCGCGTATGTCGATTACGTTTTTCGACAATTATCATATGAAAACGCGTATTTAAACATAGTAAAAACGTTATATTCTTGTAATATTCTTTATTCTGCATCGATAGAATATAAAATCATTGAAATTGAACGAGATTTCAAGTTTTCGTTTTTCGACGATACTCGTATATGAGCGAAAAATCGTATATACGATATGAAAGAATGTTAAAAACTTTGATTCCAATATAAAATAGATGTTTGATCTTATGAAATGCAATGTTCTGAATCGATTGGTAACATTTTTCTAACTGTGGCACAAGTATTATTAAAGATTTCACGATTTTATCTTCGCATATACCGAAATTCGCGTATGTCGATTACGTTTTTCGACAATTATCATATGAAAACGCGTATTTAAACATAGTAAAAACGTTATATTCTTGTAATATTCTTTATTCTGCATCGATAGAATATAAAATCATTGAAATTGAACGAGATTTCAAGTTTTCGTTTTTTCGACGATACTCGTATATGAGCGAAAAATCGTATATACGATATGAAAGAATGTTAAAAACTTTGATTCCAATATAAAATAGATGTTTGATCTTATGAAATGCAATGTTCTGAATCGATTGGTAACATTTCTCTAACTGTGGCACAAGTATTATTAAAGATTTCACGATTTTATCTTCGCATATACCGAAATTCGCGTATGTCGATTACGTTTTTCGACAATTATCATATGAAAACGCGTATTTAAACATAGTAAAAACGTTATATTCTTGTTATATTCTTTATTCTGCATCGATAGAATATAAAATCATTGAAATTGAACGAGATTTCAAGTTTTCGTTTTTCGACGATACGCGTATATGAGCGAAAAATCGTATATACGATATGAAAGAATGTTAAAAACTTTGATTCCAATATAAAATAGATGTTTGATCTTATGAAATGCAATGTTCTGAATCGATTGGTAACATTTTTCTAACTGTGGCACAAGTATTATTAAAGATTTCACGATTTTATCTTCGCATATACCGAAATTCGCGTATGTCGATTACGTTTTTCGACAATTATCATATGAAAACGCGTATTTAAACATAGTAAAAACGTTATATTCTTGTTATATTCTTTATTCTGCATCGATAGAATATAAAATCATTGAAATTGAACGAGATTTCAAGTTTTCGTTTTTCGACGATACGCGTATATGAGCGAAAAATCGTATATACGATATGAAAGAATGTTAAAAACTTTGATTCCAATATAAAATAGATGTTTGATCTTATGAAATGCAATGTTCTGAATCGATTGGTAACATTTTTCTAACTGTGGCACAAGTATTATTAAAGATTTCACGATTTTATCTTCGCATATACCGAAATTCGCGTATGTCGATTACGTTTTTCGACAATTATCATATGAAAACGCGTATTTAAACATAGTAAAAACGTTATATTCTTGTTATATTCTTTATTCTGCATCGATAGAATATAAAATCATTGAAATTGAACGAGATTTCAAGTTTTCGTTTTTCGACGATACGGGTATATGAGCGAAAAATCGTATATACGATATGAAAGAATGTTAAAAACTTTGATTCCAATATAAAATAGATGTTTGATCTTATGAAATGCAATGTTCTGAATCGATTGGTAACATTTTTCTATCTGTGGCACAAGTATTATTAAAGATTTCACGATTTTATCTTCGCATATACCGAAATTCGCGTATGTCGATTACGTTTTTCGACAATTATCATATGAAAACGCGTATTTAAACATAGTAAAAACGTTATATTCTTGTTATATTCTTTATTCTGCATCGATAGAATATAAAATTATTGAAATTGAACGAGATTTCAAGTTTTCGTTTTTCGACGATACGCGTATATGAGCGAAAAATCGTATATACGATATGAAAGAATGTTAAAAACTTTGATTCCAATATAAAATAGATGTTTGATCTTATGAAATGCAATGTTCTGAATCGATTGGTAACATTTTTCTAACTGTGGCACAAGTATTATTAAAGATTTCACGATTTTATCTTCGCATATACCGAAATTCGCGTATGTCGATTACGTTTTTCGACAATTATCATATGAAAACGCGTATTTAAACATAGTAAAAACGTTATATTCTTGTTATATTCTTTATTCTGCATCGATAGAATATAAAATCATTGAAATTGAACGAGATTTCAAGTTTTCGTTTTTCGACGATACGCGTGTATGAGCGAAAAATCGTATATACGATATGAAAGAATGTTAAAAACTTTGATTCCAATATAAAATAGATGTTTGATCTTATGAAATGCAATGTTCTGAATCGATTGGTAACATTTTTCTAACTGTGGCACAAGTATTATTAAAGATTTCACGATTTTATCTTCGCATATACCGAAATTCGCGTATGTCGATTACGTTTTTCGACAATTATCATATGAAAACGCGTATTTAAACATAGTAAAAACGTTATATTCTTGTTATATTCTTTATTCTGCATCGATAGAATATAAAATCATTGAAATTGAACGAGATTTCAAGTTTTCGTTTTTCGACGATACGCGTATATGAGCGAAAAATCGTATATACGATATGAAAGAATGTTAAAAACTTTGATTCCAATATAAAATAGATGTTTGATCTTATGAAATGCAATGTTCTGAATCGATTGGTAACATTTTTCTAACTGTGGCACAAGTATTATTAAAGATTTCACGATTTTATCTTCGCATATACCGAAATTCGCGTATGTCGATTACGTTTTTCGACAATTATCATATGAAAACGCGTATTTAAACATAGTAAAAACGTTATATTCTTGTTATATTCTTTATTCTGCATCGATAGAATATAAAATCATTGAAATTGAACGAGATTTCAAGTTTTCGTTTTTCGACGATACGCGTATATGAGCGAAAAATCGTATATACGATATGAAAGAATGATAAAAACTTTGATTCCAATATAAAATAGATGTTTGATCTTATGAAATGCAATGTTCTGAATCGATTGGTAACATTTTTCTAACTGTGGCACAAGTATTATTAAAGATTTCACGATTTTATCTTCGCATATACCGAAATTCGCGTATGTCGATTACGTTTTTCGACAATTATCATATGAAAACGCGTATTTAAACATAGTAAAAACGTTATATTCTTGTAATATTCTTTATTCTGCATCGATAGAATATAAAATCATTGAAATTGAACGAGATTTCAAGTTTTCGTTTTTCGACGATACTCGTATATGAGCGAAAAATCGTATATACGATATGAAAGAATGTTAAAAACTTTGATTCCAATATAAAATAGATGTTTGATCTTATGAAATGCAATGTTCTGAATCGATTGGTAACATTTCTCTAACTGTGGCACAAGTATTATTAAAGATTTCACGATTTTATCTTCGCATATACCGAAATTCGCGTATGTCGATTACGTTTTTCGACAATTATCATATGAAAACGCGTATTTAAACATAGTAAAAACGTTATATTCTTGTTATATTCTTTATTCTGCATCGATAGAATATAAAATCATTGAAATTGAACGAGATTTCAAGTTTTCGTTTTTCGACGATACGCGTATATGAGCGAAAAATCGTATATACGATATGAAAGAATGTTAAAAACTTTGATTCCAATATAAAATAGATGTTTGATCTTATGAAATGCAATGTTCTGAATCGATTGGTAACATTTTTCTAACTGTGGCACAAGTATTATTAAAGATTTCACGATTTTATCTTCGCATATACCGAAATTCGCGTATGTCGATTACGTTTTTCGACAATTATCATATGAAAACGCGTATTTAAACATAGTAAAAACGTTATATTCTTGTTATATTCTTTATTCTGCATCGATAGAATATAAAATTATTGAAATTGAACGAGATTTCAAGTTTTCGTTTTTCGACGATACGCGTATATGAGCGAAAAATCGTATATACGATATGAAAGAATGTTAAAAACTTTGATTCCAATATAAAATAGATGTTTGATCTTATGAAATGCAATGTTCTGAATCGATTGGTAACATTTTTCTAACTGTGGCACAAGTATTATTAAAGATTTCACGATTTTATCTTCGCATATACCGAAATTCGCGTATGTCGATTACGTTTTTCGACAATTATCATATGAAAACGCGTATTTAAACATAGTAAAAACGTTATATTCTTGTTATATTCTTTATTCTGCATCGATAGAATATAAAATCATTGAAATTGAACGAGATTTCAAGTTTTCGTTTTTCGACGATACGCGTGTATGAGCGAAAAATCGTATATACGATATGAAAGAATGTTAAAAACTTTGATTCCAATATAAAATAGATGTTTGATCTTATGAAATGCAATGTTCTGAATCGATTGGTAACATTTTTCTAACTGTGGCACAAGTATTATTAAAGATTTCACGATTTTATCTTCGCATATACCGAAATTCGCGTATGTCGATTACGTTTTTCGACAATTATCATATGAAAACGCGTATTTAAACATAGTAAAAACGTTATATTCTTGTTATATTCTTTATTCTGCATCGATAGAATATAAAATCATTGAAATTGAACGAGATTTCAAGTTTTCGTTTTTCGACGATACGCGTATATGAGCGAAAAATCGTATATACGATATGAAAGAATGTTAAAAACTTTGATTCCAATATAAAATAGATGTTTGATCTTATGAAATGCAATGTTCTGAATCGATTGGTAACATTTTTCTAACTGTGGCACAAGTATTATTAAAGATTTCACGATTTTATCTTCGCATATACCGAAATTCGCGTATGTCGATTACGTTTTTCGACAATTATCATATGAAAACGCGTATTTAAACATAGTAAAAACGTTATATTCTTGTTATATTCTTTATTCTGCATCGATAGAATATAAAATCATTGAAATTGAACGAGATTTCAAGTTTTCGTTTTTCGACGATACGCGTATATGAGCGAAAAATCGTATATACGATATGAAAGAATGTTAAAAACTTTGATTCCAATATAAAATAGATGTTTGATCTTATGAAATGCAATGTTCTGAATCGATTGGTAACATTTTTCTAACTGTGGCACAAGTATTATTAAAGATTTCACGATTTTATCTTCGCATATACCGAAATTCGCGTATGTCGATTACGTTTTTCGACAATTATCATATGAAAACGCGTATTTAAACATAGTAAAAACGTTATATTCTTGTTATATTCTTTATTCTGCATCGATAGAATATAAAATCATTGAAATTGAACGAGATTTCAAGTTTTCGTTTTTCGACGATACGCGTATATGAGCGAAAAATCGTATATACGATATGAAAGAATGTTAAAAACTTTGATTCCAATATAAAATAGATGTTTGATCTTATGAAATGCAATGTTCTGAATCGATTGGTAACATTTTTCTAACTGTTGCACAAGTATTATTAAAGATTTCACGATTTTATCTTCGCATATACCGAAATTCGCGTATGTCGATTACGTTTTTCGACAATTATCATATGAAAACGCGTATTTAAACATAGTAAAAACGTTATATTCTTGTTATATTCTTTATTCTGCATCGATAGAATATAAAATCATTGAAATTGAACGAGATTTCAAGTTTTCGTTTTTCGACGATACGCGTATATGAGCGAAAAATCGTATATACGATATGAAAGAATGTTAAAAACTTTGATTCCAATATAAAATAGATGTTTGATCTTATGAAATGCAATGTTCTGAATCGATTGGTAACATTTTTCTAACTGTGGCACAAGTATTATTAAAGATTTCACGATTTTATCTTCGCATATACCGAAATTCGCGTATGTCGATTACGCTTTTCGACAATTATCATATGAAAACGCGTATTTAAACATAGTAAAAACGTTATATTCTTGTTATATTCTTTATTCTGCATCGATAGAATATAAAATCATTGAAATTGAACGAGATTTCAAGTTTTCGTTTTTCGACGATACGCGTATATGAGCGAAAAATCGTATATACGATATGAAAGAATGTTAAAAACTTTGATTCCAATATAAAATAGATGTTTGATCTTATGAAATGCAATGTTCTGAATCGATTGGTAACATTTTTCTAACTGTGGCACAAGTATTATTAAAGATTTCACGATTTTATCTTCGCATATACCGAAATTCGCGTATGTCGATTACGTTTTTCGACAATTATCATATGAAAACGCGTATTTAAACATAGTAAAAACGTTATATTCTTGTTATATTCTTTATTCTGCATCGATAGAATATAAAATCATTGAAATTGAACGAGATTTCAAGTTTTCGTTTTTCGACGATACGCGTATATGAGCGAAAAATCGTATATACGATATGAAAGAATGTTAAAAACTTTGATTCCAATATAAAATAGATGTTTGATCTTATGAAATGCAATGTTCTGAATCGATTGGTAACATTTTTCTAACTGTGGCACAAGTATTATTAAAGATTTCACGATTTTATCTTCGCATATACCGAAATTCGCGTATGTCGATTACGTTTTTCGAAAATTATCATATGAAAACGCGTATTTAAACATAGTAAAAACGTTATATTCTTGTTATATTCTTTATTCTGCATCGATAGAATATAAAATCATTGAAATTGAACGAGATTTCAAGTTTTCGTTTTTCGACGATACGCGTATATGAGCGAAAAATCGTATATACGATATGAAAGAATGTTAAAAACTTTGATTCCAATATAAAATAGATGTTTGATCTTATGAAATGCAATGTTCTGAATCGATTGGTAACATTTTTCTAACTGTGGCACAAGTATTATTAAAGATTTCACGATTTTATCTTCGCATATACCGAAATTCGCGTATGTCGATTACGTTTTTCGACAATTATCATATGAAAACGCGTATTTAAACATAGTAAAAACGTTATATTCTTGTTATATTCTTTATTCTGCATCGATAGAATATAAAATCATTGAAATTGAACGAGATTTCAAGTTTTCGTTTTTCGACGATACGCGTATATGAGCGAAAAATCGTATATACGATATGAAAGAATGTTAAAAACTTTGATTCCAATATAAAATAGATGTTTGATCTTATGAAATGCAATGTTCTGAATCGATTGGTAACATTTTTCTAACTGTGGCACAAGTATTATTAAAGATTTCACGATTTTATCTTCGCATATACCGAAATTCGCGTATGTCGATTACGTTTTTCGACAATTATCATATGAAAACGCGTATTTAAACATAGTGAAAACGTTATATTCTTGTTATATTCTTTATTCTGCATCGATAGAATATAAAATCATTGAAATTGAACGATATTTCAAGTTTTCGTTTTTCGACGATACGCGTATATGAGCGAAAAATCGTATATACGATATGAAAGAATGTTAAAAACTTTGATTCCAATATAAAATAGATGTTTGATCTTATGAAATGCAATGTTCTGAATCGATTGGTAACATTTTTCTAACAGTGGCACAAGTATTATTAAAGATTTCACGATTTTATCTTCGCATATACCGAAATTCGCGTATGTCGATTACGTTTTTCGAAAATTATCATATGAAAACGCGTATTTAAACATAGTAAAAACGTTATATTCTTGTTATATTCTTTATTCTGCATCGATAGAATATAAAATCATTGAAATTGAACGAGATTTCAAGTTTTCGTTTTTCGACGATACGCGTATATGAGCGAAAAATCGTATATACGATATGAAAGAATGTTAAAAACTTTGATTCCAATATAAAATAGATGTTTGATCTTATGAAATGCAATGTTCTGAATCGATTGGTAACATTTTTCTAACTGTGGCACAAGTATTATTAAAGATTTCACGATTTTATCTTCGCATATACCGAAATTCGCGTATGTCGATTACGTTTTTCGACAATTATCATATGAAAACGCGTATTTAAACATAGTAAAAACGTTATATTCTTATTATATTCTTTATTCTGCATCGATAGAATATAAAATCATTGAAATTGACCGAGATTTCAAGTTTTCGTTTTTCGACGATACGCGTATATGAGCGAACAATCGTATATACGATATGAAAGAATGTTAAAAACTTTGATTCCAATATAAAATAGGTGTTTGATCTTATGAAATGCAATGTTCTGAATCGATTGGTAACATTTTTCTAACTGTGGCACAAGTATTATTAAAGATTTCACGATTTTATCTTCGCATATACCGAAATTCGCGTATGTCGATTACGTTTTTCGACAATTATCATATGAAAACGCGTATTTAAACATAGTGAAAACGTTATATTCTTGTTATATTCTTTATTCTGCATCGATAGAATATAAAATCATTGAAATTGAACGAGATTTCAAGTTTTCGTTTTTCGACGATACGCGTATATGAGCGAAAAATCGTATATACGATATGAAAGAATGTTAAAAACTTTGATTCCAATATAAAATAGATGTTTGATCTTATGAAATGCAATGTTCTGAATCGATTGGTAACATTTTTCTAACTGTGGCACAAGTATTATTAAAGATTTCACGATTTTATCTTCGCATATACCGAAATTCGCGTATGTCGATTACGTTTTTCGAAAATTATCATAAGAAAACGCGTATTTAAACATAGTAAAAACGTTATATTCTTGTTATATTCTTTATTCTGCATCGATAGAATATAAAATCATTGAAATTGAACGAGATTTCAAGTTTTCGTTTTTCGACGATACGCGTATATGAGCGAAAAATCGTATATACGATATGAAAGAATGTTAAAAACTTTGATTCCAATATAAAATAGATGTTTGATCTTATGAAATGCAATGTTCTGAATCGATTGGTAACATTTTTCTAACTGTGGCACAAGTATTATTAAAGATTTCACGATTTTATCTTCGCATATACCGAAATTCGCGTATGTCGATTACGTTTTTCGACAATTATCATATGAAAACGCGTATTTAAACATAGTAAAAACGTTATATTCTTGTTATATTCTTTATTCGGCATCGATAGAATATAAAATCATTGAAATTGAACGAGATTTCAAGTTTTCGTTTTTCGACGATACGCGTATATGAGCGAACAATCGTATATACGATATGAAAGAATGTTAAAAACTTTGATTCCAATATAAAATAGATGTTTGATCTTATGAAATGCAATGTTCTGAATCGATTGGTAACATTTTTCTAACTGTGGCACAAGTATTATTAAAGATTTCACGATTTTATCTTCGCATATACCGAAATTCGCGTATGTCGATTAAGTTTTTCGACAATTATCATATGAAAACGCGTATTTAAACATAGTAAAAACGTTATATTCTTGTTATATTCTTTATTCTGCATCGATAGAATATAAAATCATTGAAATTGAACGAGATTTCAAGTTTTCGTTTTTCGACGATACTTGTATATGAGCGAAAAATCGTATATACGATATGAAAGAATGTTAAAAACTTTGATTCCAATATAAAATAGATGTTTGATCTTATGAAATGCAATGTTCGGAATCGATTGGTAACATTTTTCTAACTGATGCACAAGTATTATTAAAGATTTCACGATTTTATCTTCGCATATACCGAAATTCGCGTATGTCGATTACGTTTTTCGACAATTATCATATGAAAACGCGTATTTAAACATAGTAAAAACGTTATATTCTTATTATATTCTTTATTCTGCATCGATAGAATATAAAATCATTGAAATTGACCGAGATTTCAAGTTTTCGTTTTTCGACGATACGCGTATATGAGCGAACAATCGTATATACGATATGAAAGAATGTTAAAAACTTTGATTCCAATATAAAATAGGTGTTTGATCTTATGAAATGCAATGTTCTGAATCGATTGGTAACATTTTTCTAACTGTGGCACAAGTATTATTAAAGATTTCACGATTTTATCTTCGCATATACCGAAATTCGCGTATGTCGATTACGTTTTTCGACAATTATCATATGAAAACGCGTATTTAAACATAGTAAAAACGTTATATTCTTGTTATATTCTTTATTCTGCATCGATAGAATATAAAATCATTGAAATTGAACGAGATTACAAGTTTTCGTTTTTCGACGATACGCGTATATGAGCGAAAAATCGTATATACGATATTAAAGAATGTTAAAAACTTTGATTCCAATATAAAATAGATGTTTGATCTTATGAAATGCAATGTTCTGAATCGATTGGTAACATTTTTATAACTGTGGCACAAGTATTATTAAAGATTTCACGATTTTATCTTCGCATATACCGAAATTCGCGTATGTCGATTACGTTTTTCGACAATTATCATATGAAAACGCGTATTTAAACATAGTAAAAACGTTATATTCTTGTTATATTCTTTATTCTGCATCGATAGAATATAAAATCATTGAAATTGAACGAGATTTCAAGTTTTCGTTTTTCGACGATACGCGTATATGAGCGAACAATCGTATATACGATATGAAAGAATGTTAAAAACTTTGATTCCAATATAAAATAGATGTTTGATCTTATGAAATGCAATGTTCTGAATCGATTGGTAACATTTTTCTAACTGTGGCACAAGTATTATTAAAGATTTCACGATTTTATCTTCGCATATACCGAAATTCGCGTATGTCGATTACGTTTTTCGACAATTATCATATGAAAACGCGTATTTAAACATAGTAAAAACGTTATATTCTTATTATATTCTTTATTCTGCATCGATAGAATATAAAATCATTGAAATTGACCGAGATTTCAAGTTTTCGTTTTTCGACGATACGCGTATATGAGCGAACAATCGTATATACGATATGAAAGAATGTTAAAAACTTTGATTCCAATATAAAATAGGTGTTTGATCTTATGAAATGCAATGTTCTGAATCGATTGGTAACATTTTTCTAACTGTGGCACAAGTATTATTAAAGATTTCACGATTTTATCTTCGCATATACCGAAATTCGCGTATGTCGATTACGTTTTTCGACAATTATCATATGAAAACGCGTATTTAAACATAGTGAAAACGTTATATTCTTGTTATATTCTTTATTCTGCATCGATAGAATATAAAATCATTGAAATTGAACGAGATTTCAAGTTTTCGTTTTTCGACGATACGCGTATATGAGCGAAAAATCGTATATACGATATGAAAGAATGTTAAAAACTTTGATTCCAATATAAAATAGATGTTTGATCTTATGAAATGCAATGTTCTGAATCGATTGGTAACATTTTTCTAACTGTGGCACAAGTATTATTAAAGATTTCACGATTTTATCTTCGCATATACCGAAATTCGCGTATGTCGATTACGTTTTTCGAAAATTATCATATGAAAACGCGTATTTAAACATAGTAAAAACGTTATATTCTTGTTATATTCTTTATTCTGCATCGATAGAATATAAAATCATTGAAATTGAACGAGATTTCAAGTTTTCGTTTTTCGACGATACGCGTATATGAGCGAAAAATCGTATATACGATATGAAAGAATGTTAAAAACTTTGATTCCAATATAAAATAGATGTTTGATCTTATGAAATGCAATGTTCTGAATCGATTGGTAACATTTTTCTAACTGTGGCACAAGTATTATTAAAGATTTCACGATTTTATCTTCGCATATACCGAAATTCGCGTATGTCGATTACGTTTTTCGACAATTATCATATGAAAACGCGTATTTAAACATAGTAAAAACGTTATATTCTTATTATATTCTTTATTCTGCATCGATAGAATATAAAATCATTGAAATTGACCGAGATTTCAAGTTTTCGTTTTTCGACGATACGCGTATATGAGCGAACAATCGTATATACGATATGAAAGAATGTTAAAAACTTTGATTCCAATATAAAATAGGTGTTTGATCTTATGAAATGCAATGTTCTGAATCGATTGGTAACATTTTTCTAACTGTGGCACAAGTATTATTAAAGATTTCACGATTTTATCTTCGCATATACCGAAATTCGCGTATGTCGATTACGTTTTTCGACAATTATCATATGAAAACGCGTATTTAAACATAGTGAAAACGTTATATTCTTGTTATATTCTTTATTCTGCATCGATAGAATATAAAATCATTGAAATTGAACGAGATTTCAAGTTTTCGTTTTTCGACGATACGCGTATATGAGCGAAAAATCGTATATACGATATGAAAGAATGTTAAAAACTTTGATTCCAATATAAAATAGATGTTTGATCTTATGAAATGCAATGTTCTGAATCGATTGGTAACATTTTTCTAACTGTGGCGCAAGTATTATTAAAGATTTCACGATTTTATCTTCGCATATACCGAAATTCGCGTATGTCGATTACGTTTTTCGAAAATTATCATATGAAAACGCGTATTTAAACATAGTAAAAACGTTATATTCTTGTTATATTCTTTATTCTGCATCGATAGAATATAAAATCATTGAAATTGAACGAGATTTCAAGTTTTCGTTTTTCGACGATACGCGTATATGAGCGAAAAACCGTATATACGATATGAAAGAATGTTAAAAACTTTGATTCCAATATAAAATAGATGTTTGATCTTATGAAATGCAATGTTCTGAATCGATTGGTAACATTTTTCTAACTGTCGCACAAGTATTATTAAAGATTTCACGATTTTATCTTCGCATATACCGAAATTCGCGTATGTCGATTACGTTTTTCGACAATTATCATATGAAAACGCGTATTTAAACATAGTAAAAACGTTATATTCTTGTTATATTCTTTATTCGGCATCGATAGAATATAAAATCATTGAAATTGAACGAGATTTCAAGTTTTCGTTTTTCGACGATACGCGTATATGAGCGAACAATCGTATATACGATATGAAAGAATGTTAAAAACTTTGATTCCAATATAAAATAGATGTTTGATCTTATGAAATGCAATGTTCTGAATCGATTGGTAACATTTTTCTAACTGTGGCACAAGTATTATTAAAGATTTCACGATTTTATCTTCGCATATACCGAAATTCGCGTATGTCGATTACGTTTTTCGACAATTATCATATGAAAACGCGTATTTAAACATAGTAAAAACGTTATATTCTTGTTATATTCTTTATTCTGCATCGATAGAATATAAAATCATTGAAATTGAACGAGATTTCAAGTATTCGTTTTTCGACGATACGCGTATATGAGCGAAAAATCGTATATACGATATGAAAGAATGTTAAAAACTTTGATTCCAATATAAAATAGATGTTTGATCTTATGAAATGCAATGTTCTGAATCGATTGGTAACATTCTTCTAACTGTGGCACAAGTATTATTAAAGATTTCACGATTTTATCTTCGCATATACCGAAATTCGCGTATGTCGATTACGTTTTTCGACAATTATCATATGAAAACACGTATTTAAACATAGTAAAAACGTTATATTCTTGTTATATTCTTTATTCTGCATCGATAGAATATAAAATCATTGAAATTGAACGAGATTTCAAGTTTTCGTTTTTCGACGATACGCGTATATGAGCGAAAAATCGTATATACGATATGAAAGAATGTTAAAAACTTTGATTCCAATATAAAATAGATGTTTGATCTTATGAAATGCAATGTTCGGAATCGATTGGTAACATTTTTCTAACTGATGCACAAGTATTATTAAAGATTTCACGATTTTATCTTCGCATATACCGAAATTCGCGTATGTCGATTACGTTTTTCGACAATTATCATATGAAAACGCGTATTTAAACATAGTAAAAACGTTATATTCTTGTTATATTCTTTATTCTGCATCGATAGAATATAAAATCATTGAAATTGAACGAGATTTCAAGTTTTCGTTTTTCGACGATACGCGTATATGAGCGAAAAATCGTATATACGATATGAAAGAATGTTAAAAACTTTGATTCCAATATAAAATAGATGTTTGATCTTATGAAATGCAATGTTCTGAATCGATTGGTAACATTTTTCTAACTGTCGCACAAGTATTATTAAAGATTTCACGATTTTATCTTCGCATATACCGAAATTCGCGTATGTCGATTACGTTTTTCGACAATTATCATATGAAAACGCGTATTTAAACATAGTAAAAACGTTATATTCTTGTTATATTCTTTATTCGGCATCGATAGAATATAAAATCATTGAAATTGAACGAGATTTCAAGTTTTCGTTTTTCGACGATACGCGTATATGAGCGAACAATCGTATATACGATATGAAAGAATGTTAAAAACTTTGATTCCAATATAAAATAGATGTTTGATCTTATGAAATGCAATGTTCTGAATCGATTGGTAACATTTTTCTAACTGTGGCACAAGTATTATTAAAGATTTCACGATTTTATCTTCGCATATACCGAAATTCGCGTATGTCGATTACGTTTTTCGACAATTATCATATGAAAACGCGTATTTAAACATAGTAAAAACGTTATATTCTTGTTATATTCTTTATTCTGCATCGATAGAATATAAAATCATTGAAATTGAACGAGATTTCAAGTATTCGTTTTTCGACGATACGCGTATATGAGCGAAAAATCGTATATACGATATGAAAGAATGTTAAAAACTTTGATTCCAATATAAAATAGATGTTTGATCTTATGAAATGCAATGTTCTGAATCGATTGGTAACATTCTTCTAACTGTGGCACAAGTATTATTAAAGATTTCACGATTTTATCTTCGCATATACCGAAATTCGCGTATGTCGATTACGTTTTTCGACAATTATCATATGAAAACACGTATTTAAACATAGTAAAAACGTTATATTCTTGTTATATTCTTTATTCTGCATCGATAGAATATAAAATCATTGAAATTGAACGAGATTTCAAGTTTTCGTTTTTCGACGATACGCGTATATGAGCGAAAAATCGTATATACGATATGAAAGAATGTTAAAAACTTTGATTCCAATATAAAATAGATGTTTGATCTTATGAAATGCAATGTTCGGAATCGATTGGTAACATTTTTCTAACTGATGCACAAGTATTATTAAAGATTTCACGATTTTATCTTCGCATATACCGAAATTCGCGTATGTCGATTACGTTTTTCGACAATTATCATATGAAAACGCGTATTTAAACATAGTAAAAACGTTATATTCTTGTTATATTCTTTATTCTGCATCGATAGAATATAAAATCATTGAAATTGAACGAGATTTCAAGTTTTCGTTTTTCGACGATACGCGTATATGAGCGAAAAATCGTATATACGATATGAAAGAATGTTAAAATCTTTGATTCCAATATAAAATAGATGTTTGATCTTATGAAATGCAATGTTCTGAATCGATTGGTAACATTTTTCTAACTGTGGCACAAGTATTATTAAAGATTTCACGATTTTATCTTCGCATATACCGAAATTCGCGTATGTCGATTACGTTTTTCGACAATTATCATATGAAAACGCGTATTTAAACATAGTAAAAACGTTATATTCTTGTTATATTCTTTATTCTGCATCGATAGAATATAAAATCATTGAAATTGAACGAGATTTCAAGTTTTCGTTTTTCGACGATACGCGTATATGAGCGAAAAATCGTATATACGATATGAAAGAATGTTAAAAACTTTGATTCCAATATAAAATAGATGTTTGATCTTATGAAATGCAATGTTCGGAATCGATTGGTAACATTTTTCTAACTGATGCACAAGTATTATTAAAGATTTCACGATTTTATCTTCGCATATACCGAAATTCGCGTATGTCGATTACGTTTTTCGACAATTATCATATGAAAACGCGTATTTAAACATAGTAAAAACGTTATATTCTTGTTATATTCTTTATTCTGCATCGATAGAATATAAAATCATTGAAATTGAACGAGATTTCAAGTTTTCGTTTTTCGACGATATGCGTATATGAGCGAAAAATCGTATATACGATATGAAAGAATGTTAAAAACTTTGAATCCAATATAAAATAGATGTTTGATCTTATGAAATGCAATGTTCTGAATCGATTGGTAACATTTTTCTAACTGTGGCACAAGTATTATTAAAGATTTCACGATTTTATCTTCGTATATACCGAAATTCGCGTATGTCGATTACGTTTTTCGACAATTATCATATGAAAACGCGTATTTAAACATAGTAAAAACGTTATATTCTTGTTATATTCTTTATTCTGCATCGATAGAATATAAAATCATTGAAATTGAACGAGATTTCAAGTTTTGGTTTTTCGACGATACGCGTATATGAGCGAAAAATCGTATATACGATATGAAAGAATGTTAAAAACTTTGATTCCAATATAAAATAGATGTTTGATCTTATGAAATGCAATGTTCTGAATCGATTGATAACATTTTTCTAACTGTGGCACAAGTATTATTAAAGATTTCACGATTTTATCTTCGCATATACCGAAATTCGCGTATGTCGATTACGTTTTTCGACAATTATCATATGAAAACGCGTATTTAAACATAGTAAAAACGTTATATTCTTGTTATATTCTTTATTCGGCATCGATAGAATATAAAATCATTGAAATTGAACGAGATTTCAAGTTTTCGTTTTTCGACGATACGCGTATATGAGCGAAAAATCGTATATACGATATGAAAGAATGTTAAAAACTTTGATTCCAATATAAAATAGATGTTTGATCTTATGAAATGCAATGTTCTGAATCGATTGGTAACATTTTTCTAACTGTGGCACAAGTATTTTTAAAGATTTCACGATTTTATCTTCGCATATACCGAAATTCGCGTATGTCGATTACGTTTTTCTACATTTATCATATGAAAACGCGTATTTAAACATAGTAAAAACGTTATATTCTTGTTATATTCTTTATTCTGCATCGATAGAATATAAAATCATTGAAATTGAACGAGATTTCAAGTTTTGGTTTTTCGACGATACGCGTATATGAGCGAAAAATCGTATATACGATATGAAAGAATGTTAAAAACTTTGATTCCAATATAAAATAGATGTTTGATCTTATGAAATGCAATGTTCTGAATCGATTGGTAACATTTTTCTAACTGTGGCACAAGTATTATTAAAGATTTCACGATTTTATCTTCGCATATACCGAAATTCGCGTATGTCGATTACGTTTTTCGACAATTATCATATGAAAACGCGTATTTAAACATAGTAAAAACGTTATATTCTTGTTATATTCTTTATTCTGCATCGATAGAATATAAAATCATTGAAATTGAACGAGATTTCAAGTTTTCGTTTTTCGACGATACGCGTATATGAGCGAAAAATCGTATATACGATATGAAAGAATGTTAAAAACTTTGATTCCAATATAAAATAGATGTTTGATCTTATGAAATGCAATGTTCTGAATCGATTGGTAACATTTTTCTAACTGTGGCACAAGTATTATTAAAGATTTCTCGATTTTATCTTCGCATATACCGAAATTCGCGTATGTCGATTACGTTTTTCGACAATTATCATATGAAAACGCGTATTTAAACATAGTAAAAACGTTATATTCTTGTTATATTCTTTATTCTGCATCGATAGAATATAAAATCATTGAAATTGAACGAGATTTCAAGTTTTCGTTTTTCGACGATACGCGTATATGAGCGAACAATCGTATATACGATATGAAAGAATGTTAAAAACTTTGATTCCAATATAAAATAGATGTTTGATCTTATGAAATGCAATGTTCTGAATCGATTGGTAACATTTTTCTAACTGTGGCACAAGTATTATTAAAGATTTCACGATTTTATCTTCGCATATACCGAAATTCGCGTATGTCGATTACGTTTTTCGACAATTATCATATGAAAACGCGTATTTAAACATAGTAAAAACGTTATATTCTTGTTATATTCTTTATTCTGCATCGATAGAATATAAAATCATTGAAATTGAACGAGATTTCAAGTTTTCGTTTTTCGACGATACGCGTATATGAGCGAAAAATCGTATATACGATATGAAAGAATGTTAAAAACTTTGATTCCAATATAAAATAGATGTTTGATCTTATGAAATGCAATGTTCTGAATCGATTGGTAACATTTTTCTAACTGTGGCACAAGTATTATTAAAGATTTCACGATTTTATCTTCGCATATACCGAAATTCGCGTATGTCGATTACGTTTTTCGACAATTATCATATGAAAACGCGTATTTAAACATAGTAAAAACGTTATATTCTTGTTATATTCTTTATTCTGCATCGATAGAATATAAAATCATTGAAATTGAACGAGATTTCAAGTTTTCGTTTTTCGACGATACGCGTATATGAGCGAAAAATCGTATATACGATATGAAAGAATGTTAAAAACTTTGATTCCAATATAAAATAGATGTTTGATCTTATGAAATGCAATGTTCTGAATCGATTGGTAACTTTTTTCTAACTGTGGCACAAGTATTATTAAAGATTTCACGATTTTATCTTCGCATATACCGAAATTCGCGTATGTCGATTACGTTTTTCGACAATTATCATATGAAAACGCTTATTTAAACATAGTAAAAACGTTATATTCTTGTTATATTCTTTATTCTGCATCGATAGAATATAAAATCATTGAAATTGAACGAGATTTCAAGTTTTCGTTTTTCGACGATATGCGTATATGAGCGAAAAATCGTATATACGATATGAAAGAATGTTAAAAACTTTGAATCCAATATATAATAGATGTTTGATCTTATGAAATGCAATGTTCTGAATCGATTGGTAACATTTTTCTAACTGTGGCACAAGTATTATTAAAGATTTCACGATTTTATCTTCGTATATACCGAAATTCGCGTATGTCGATTACGTTTTTCGACAATTATCATATGAAAACGCGTATTTAAACATAGTAAAAACGTTATATTCTTGTTATATTCTTTATTCTGCATCGATAGAATATAAAATCATTGAAATTGAACGAGATTTCAAGTTTTGGTTTTTCGACGATACGCGTATATGAGCGAAAAATCGTATATACGATATGAAAGAATGTTAAAAACTTTGATTCCAATATAAAATAGATGTTTGATCTTATGAAATGCAATGTTCTGAATCGATTCAGAACATTTTTCTAACTGTGGCACAAGTATTATTAAAGATTTCACGATTTTATCTTCGCATATACCGAAATTCGCGTATGTCGATTACGTTTTTCGACAATTATCATATGAAAACGCGTATTTAAACATAGTAAAAACGTTATATTCTTGTTATATTCTTTATTCTGCATCGATAGAATATAAAATCATTGAAATTGAACGAGATTTCAAGTTTTCGTTTTTCGACGATACGCGTATATGAGCGAAAAATCGTATATACGATATGAAAGAATGTTAAAAACTTTGATTCCAATATAAAATAGATGTTTGATCTTATGAAATGCAATGTTCTGAATCGATTGGTAACATTTTTCTAACTGTGGCACAAGTATTATTAAAGATTTCTCGATTTTATCTTCGCATATACCGAAATTCGCGTATGTCGATTACGTTTTTCGACAATTATCATATGAAAACGCGTATTTAAACATAGTAAAAACGTTATATTCTTGTTATATTCTTTATTCTGCATCGATAGAATATAAAATCATTGAAATTGAACGAGATTTCAAGTTTTCGTTTTTTGACGATACGCGTATATGAGCGAAAAATCGTATATACGATATGAAAGAATGTTAAAAACTTTGATTCCAATATAAAATAGATGTTTGATCTTATGAAATGCAATGTTCTGAATCGATTGGTAACATTTTTCTAACTGTGGCACAAGTATTATTAAAGATTTCACGATTTTATCTTCGCATATACCGAAATTCGCGTATGTCGATTACGTTTTTCGACAATTATCATATGAAAACGCGTATTTAAACATAGTAAAAACGTTATATTCTTGTTATATTCTTTATTCTGCATCGATAGAATATAAAATCATTGAAATTGAACGAGATTTCAAGTTTTCGTTTTTCGACGATACGCGTATATGAGCGAAAAATCGTATATACGATATGAAAGAATGTTAAAAACTTTGATTCCAATATAAAATAGATGTTTGATCTTATGAAATGCAATGTTCTGAATCGATTGGTAACATTTTTCTAACTGTGGCACAAGTATTATTAAAGATTTCATGATTTTATCTTCGCATATACCGAAATTCGCGTATGTCGATTAAGTTTTTCGACAATTATCATATGAAAACGCGTATTTAAACATAGTAAAAACGTTATATTCTTGTTATATTCTTTATTCTGCATCGATAGAATATAAAATCATTGAAATTGAACGAGATTTCAAGTTTTCGTTTTTCGACGATACGCGTATATGAGCGAAAAATCGTATATACGATATGAAAGAATGTTAAAAACTGTGATTCCAATATAAAATAGATGTTTGATCTTATGAAATGCAATGTTCTGAATCGATTGGTAACATTTTTCTAACTGTGGCACAAGTATTATTAAAGATTTCACGATTTTATCTTCGCATATACCGAAATTCGCGTATGTCGATTACGTTTTTCTACATTTATCATATGAAAACGCGTATTTAAACATAGTAAAAACTTTATATTCTTGTTATATTCTTTATTCTGCATCGATAGAATATAAAATCATTGAAATTGAACGAGATTTCAAGTTTTCGTTTTTCGACGATACGCGTATATGAGCGAAAAATCGTATATACGATATGAAAGAATGTTAAAAACTTTGATTCCAATATAAAATAGATGTTTGATCTTATGAAATGCAATGTTCTGAATCGATTGGTAACATTTTTCTAACTGTGGCACAAGTATTATTAAAGATTTCACGATTTTATCTTCGCATATACCGAAATTCGCGTATGTCGATTACGTTTTTCGACAATTATCATATGAAAACGCGTATTTAAACATAGTAAAAACGTTATATTCTTGTTATATTCTTTATTCTGCATCGATAGAATATAAAATCAATGAAATTGAACGAGATTTCAAGTTTTCGTTTTTCGACGATACGCGTATATGAGCGAAAAATCGTATATACGATATGAAAGAATGTTAAAAACTTTGATTCCAATTTAAAATAGATGTTTGATCTTATGAAATGCAATGTTCTGAATCGATTGGTAACATTTTTCTAACTGTGGCACAAGTATTATTAAAGATTTCACGATTTTATCTTCGCATATACCGAAATTCGCGTATGTCGATTACGTTTTTCGACAATTATCATATGAAAACGCGTATTTAAACATAGTAAAAACCTTATATTCTTGTTATATTCTTTATTCTGCATCGATAGAATATAAAATCATTGAAATTGAACGAGATTTCAAGTTTTCGTTTTTCGACGATACGCGTATATGAGCGAAAAATCGTATATACGATATGAAAGAATGTTAAAAACTTTGATTCCAATATAAAATAGATGTTTGATCTTATGAAATGCAATGTTCTGAATCGATTGGTAACTTTTTTCTAACTGTGGCACAAGTATTATTAAAGATTTCACGATTTTATCTTCGCATATACCGAAATTCGCGTATGTCGATTACGTTTTTCGACAATTATCATATGAAAACGCTTATTTAAACATAGTAAAAACGTTATATTCTTGTTATATTCTTTATTCTGCATCGATAGAATATAAAATCATTGAAATTGAACGAGATTTCAAGTTTTCGTTTTTCGACGATATGCGTATATGAGCGAAAAATCGTATATACGATATGAAAGAATGTTAAAAACTTTGAATCCAATATATAATAGATGTTTGATCTTATGAAATGCAATGTTCTGAATCGATTGGTAACATTTTTCTAACTGTGGCACAAGTATTATTAAAGATTTCACGATTTTATCTTCGTATATACCGAAATTCGCGTATGTCGATTACGTTTTTCGACAATTATCATATGAAAACGCGTATTTAAACATAGTAAAAACGTTATATTCTTGTTATATTCTTTATTCTGCATCGATAGAATATAAAATCATTGATATTGAACGAGATTTCAAGTTTTGGTTTTTCGACGATACGCGTATATGAGCGAAAAATCGTATATACGATATGAAAGAATGTTAAAAACTTTGATTCCAATATAAAATAGATGTTTGATCTTATGAAATGCAATGTTCTGAATCGATTGATAACATTTTTCTAACTGTGGCACAAGTATTATTAAAGATTTCACGATTTTATCTTCGCATATACCGAAATTCGCGTATGTCGATTACGTTTTTCGACAATTATCATATGAAAACGCGTATTTAAACATAGTAAAAACGTTATATTCTTGTTATATTCTTTATTCTGCATCGATAGAATATAAAATCATTGAAATTGAACGAGATTTCAAGTTTTCGTTTTTCGACGATACGCGTATATGAGCGAAAAATCGTATATACGATATGAAAGAATGTTAAAAACTTTGATTCCAATATAAAATAGATGTTTGATCTTATGAAATGCAATGTTCTGAATCGATTGGTAACATTTTTCTAACTGTGGCACAAGTATTATTAAAGATTTCTCGATTTTATCTTCGCATATACCGAAATTCGCGTATGTCGATTACGTTTTTCGACAATTATCATATGAAAACGCGTATTTAAACATAGTAAAAACGTTATATTCTTGTTATATTCTTTATTCTGCATCGATAGAATATAAAATCATTGAAATTGAACGAGATTTCAAGTTTTCGTTTTTTGACGATACGCGTATATGAGCGAAAAATCGTATATACGATATGAAAGAATGTTAAAAACTTTGATTCCAATATAAAATAGATGTTTGATCTTATGAAATGCAATGTTCTGAATCGATTGGTAACATTTTTCTAACTGTGGCACAAGTATTATTAAAGATTTCACGATTTTATCTTCGCATATACCGAAATTCGCGTATGTCGATTACGTTTTTCGACAATTATCATATGAAAACGCGTATTTAAACATAGTAAAAACGTTATATTCTTGTTATATTCTTTATTCTGCATCGATAGAATATAAAATCATTGAAATTGAACGAGATTTCAAGTTTTCGTTTTTCGACGATACGCGTATATGAGCGAAAAATCGTATATACGATATGAAAGAATGTTAAAAACTTTGATTCCAATATAAAATAGATGTTTGATCTTATGAAATGCAATGTTCTGAATCGATTGGTAACATTTTTCTAACTGTGGCACAAGTATTATTAAAGATTTCATGATTTTATCTTCGCATATACCGAAATTCGCGTATGTCGATTAAGTTTTTCGACAATTATCATATGAAAACGCGTATTTAAACATAGTAAAAACGTTATATTCTTGTTATATTCTTTATTCTGCATCGATAGAATATAAAATCATTGAAATTGAACGAGATTTCAAGTTTTCGTTTTTCGACGATACGCGTATATGAGCGAAAAATCGTATATACGATATGAAAGAATGTTAAAAACTGTGATTCCAATATAAAATAGATGTTTGATCTTATGAAATGCAATGTTCTGAATCGATTGGTAACATTTTTCTAACTGTGGCACAAGTATTATTAAAGATTTCACGATTTTATCTTCGCATATACCGAAATTCGCGTATGTCGATTACGTTTTTCTACATTTATCATATGAAAACGCGTATTTAAACATAGTAAAAACTTTATATTCTTGTTATATTCTTTATTCTGCATCGATAGAATATAAAATCATTGAAATTGAACGAGATTTCAAGTTTTCGTTTTTCGACGATACGCGTATATGAGCGAAAAATCGTATATACGATATGAAAGAATGTTAAAAACTTTGATTCCAATATAAAATAGATGTTTGATCTTATGAAATGCAATGTTCTGAATCGATTGGTAACATTTTTCTAACTGTGGCACAAGTATTATTAAAGATTTCACGATTTTATCTTCGCATATACCGAAATTCGCGTATGTCGATTACGTTTTTCGACAATTATCATATGAAAACGCGTATTTAAACATAGTAAAAACGTTATATTCTTGTTATATTCTTTATTCTGCATCGATAGAATATAAAATCATTGAAATTGAACGAGATTTCAAGTTTTCGTTTTTCGACGATACGCGTATATGAGCGAAAAATCGTATATACGATATGAAAGAATGTTAAAAACTTTGATTCCAATTTAAAATAGATGTTTGATCTTATGAAATGCAATGTTCTGAATCGATTGGTAACATTTTTCTAACTGTGGCACAAGTATTATTAAAGATTTCACGATTTTATCTTCGCATATACCGAAATTCGCGTATGTCGATTACGTTTTTCGACAATTATCATATGAAAACGCGTATTTAAACATAGTAAAAACCTTATATTCTTGTTATATTCTTTATTCTGCATCGATAGAATATAAAATCATTGAAATTGAACGAGATTTCAAGTTTTCGTTTTTCGACGATACGCGTATATGAGCGAAAAATCGTATATACGATATGAAAGAATGTTAAAAACTTTGATTCCAATATAAAATAGATGTTTGATCTTATGAAATGCAATGTTCTGAATCGATTGGTAACATTTTTCTAACTGTGGCACAAGTATTATTAAAGATTTCACGATTTTATCTTCGCATATACCGAAATTCGCGTATGTCGATTACGTTTTTCGACAATTATCAGATGAAAAGGCGTATTTAAACATAGTAAAAACGTTATATTCTTGTTATATTCTTTATTCTGCATCGATAGAATATAAAATCATTGAAATTGAACGAGATTTCAAGTTTTCGTTTTTCGACGATACGCGTATATGAGCGAAAAATCGTATATACGATATGAAAGAATGTTAAAAACTTTGATTCCAATATAAAATAGATGTTTGATCTTATGAAATGCAATGTTCTGAATCGATTGGTATCATTTTTCTAACTGTGGCACAAGTATTATTAAAGATTTCACGATTTTATCTTCGCATATACCGAAATTCGCGTATGTCGATTACGTTTTTCGACAATTATCATATGAAAACGCGTATTTAAACATAGTAAAAACGTTATATTCTTGTTATATTCTTTATTCTGCATCGATAGAATATAAAATCATTGAAATTGAACGAGATTTCAAGTTTTCGTTTTTCGACGATACGCGTATATGAGCGAAAAATCGTATATACGATATGAAAGAATGTTAAAAACTTTGATTCCAATATAAAATAGATGTTTGATCTTATGAAATGCAATGTTCTGAATCGATTGGTAACATTTTTCTAACTGTGGCACAAGTATTATTAAAGATTTCATGATTTTATCTTCGCATATACCGAAATTCGCGTATGTCGATTACGTTTTTCGACAATTATCATATGAAAACGCGTATTTAAACATAGTAAAAACGTTATATTCTTGTTATATTCTTTATTCTGCATCGATAGAATATAAAATCATAGAAATTGAACGAGATTTCAAGTTTTCGTTTTTCGACGATACGCGTATATGAGCGAAAAATCGTATATACGATATGAAAGAATGTTAAAAACTTTGATTCCAATATAAAATAGATGTTTGATCTTATGAAATGCAATGTTCTGAATCGATTGGTAACATTTTTCTAACTGTGGCACAAGTATTATTAAAGATTTCACGATTTTATCTTCGCATATACCGAAATTCGCGTATGTCGATTACGTTTTTCGACAATTATCATATGAAAACGCGTATTTAAACATAGTAAAAACGTTATATTCTTGTTATATTCTTTATTCTGCATCGATAGAATATAAAATCATTGAAATTGAACGAGATTTCAAGTTTTCGTTTTTCGACGATACGCGTATATGAGCGAAAAATCGTATATACGATATGAAAGAATGTTAAAAACTTTGATTCCAATTTAAAATAGATGTTTGATCTTATGAAATGCAATGTTCTGAATCGATTGGTAACATTTTTCTAACTGTGGCACAAGTATTATTAAAGATTTCACGATTTTATCTTCGCATATACCGAAATTCGCGTATGTCGATTACGTTTTTCGACAATTATCATATGAAAACGCGTATTTAAACATAGTAAAAACGTTATATTCTTGTTATATTCTTTATTCTGCATCGATAGAATATAAAATCATTGAAATTGAACGAGATTTCAAGTTTTCGTTTTTCGACGATACGCGTATATGAGCGAAAAATCGTATATACGATATGAAAGAATGTTAAAAACTTTGATTCCAATATAAAATAGATGTTTGATCTTATGAAATGCAATGTTCTGAATCGATTGGTAACATTTTTCTAACTGTGGCACAAGTATTATTAAAGATTTCACGATTTTATCTTCGCATATACCGAAATTCGCGTATGTCGATTACGTTTTTCGACAATTATCATATGAAAACGCGTATTTAAACATAGTAAAAACGTTATATTCTTGTTATATTCTTTATTCTGCATCGATAGAATATAAAATCATTGAAATTGAACGAGATTTCAAGTTTTCGTTTTTCGACGATACGCGTATATGAGCGAAAAATCGTATATACGATATGAAAGAATGTTAAAAACTTTGATTCCAATATAAAATAGATGTTTGATCTTATGAAATGCAATGTTCTGAATCGATTGGTAACATTTTTCTAACTGTGGCACAAGTATTATTAAAGATTTCACGATTTTATCTTCGCATATACCGAAATTCGCGTATGTCGATTACGTTTTTCGACAATTATCATATGAAAACGCGTATTTAAACATAGTAAAAACCTTATATTCTTGTTATATTCTTTATTCTGCATCGATAGAATATAAAATCATTGAAATTGAACGAGATTTCAAGTTTTCGTTTTTCGACGATACGCGTATATGAGCGAAAAATCGTATATACGATATGAAAGAATGTTAAAAACTTTGATTCCAATATAAAATAGATGTTTGATCTTATGAAATGCAATGTTCTGAATCGATTGGTAACATTTTTCTAACTGTGGCACAAGTATTATTAAAGATTTCACGATTTTATCTTCGCATATACCGAAATTCGCGTATGTCGATTACGTTTTTCGACAATTATCAGATGAAAAGGCGTATTTAAACATAGTAAAAACGTTATATTCTTGTTATATTCTTTATTCTGCATCGATAGAATATAAAATCATTGAAATTGAACGAGATTTCAAGTTTTCGTTTTTCGACGATACGCGTATATGAGCGAAAAATCGTATATACGATATGAAAGAATGTTAAAAACTTTGATTCCAATATAAAATAGATGTTTGATCTTATGAAATGCAATGTTCTGAATCGATTGGTAACATTTTTCTAACTGTGGCACAAGTATTATTAAAGATTTCACGATTTTATCTTCGCATATACCGAAATTCGCGTATGTCGATTACGTTTTTCGACAATTATCATATGAAAACGCGTATTTAAACATAGTAAAAACGTTATATTCTTGTTATATTCTTTATTCTGCATCGATAGAATATAAAATCATTGAAATTGAACGAGATTTCAAGTTTTCGTTTTTCGACGATACGCGTATATGAGCGAAAAATCGTATATACGATATGAAAGAATGTTAAAAACTTTGATTCCAATATAAAATAGATGTTTGATCTTATGAAATGCAATGTTCTGAATCGATTGGTAACATTTTTCTAACTGTGGCACAAGTATTATTAAAGATTTCATGATTTTATCTTCGCATATACCGAAATTCGCGTATGTCGATTACGTTTTTCGACAATTATCATATGAAAACGCGTATTTAAACATAGTAAAAACGTTATATTCTTGTTATATTCTTTATTCTGCATCGATAGAATATAAAATCATAGAAATTGAACGAGATTTCAAGTTTTCGTTTTTCGACGATACGCGTATATGAGCGAAAAATCGTATATACGATATGAAAGAATGTTAAAAACTTTGATTCCAATATAAAATAGATGTTTGATCTTATGAAATGCAATGTTCTGAATCGATTGGTAACATTTTTCTAACTGTGGCACAAGTATTATTAAAGATTTCACGATTTTATCTTCGCATATACCGAAATTCGCGTATGTCGATTACGTTTTTCGACAATTATCATATGAAAACGCGTATTTAAACATAGTAAAAACGTTATATTCTTGTTATATTCTTTATTCTGCATCGATAGAATATAAAATCATTGAAATTGAACGAGATTTCAAGTTTTCGTTTTTCGACGATACGCGTATATGAGCGAAAAATCGTATATACGATATGAAAGAATGTTAAAATCTTTGATTCCAATTTAAAATAGATGTTTGATCTTATGAACTGCAATGTTCTGAATCGATTGGTAACATTTTTCTAACTGTGGCACAAGTATTATTAAAGATTTCACGATTTTATCTTCGCATATACCGAAATTCGCGTATGTCGATTACGTTTTTCGACAATTATCATATGAAAACGCGTATTTAAACATAGTAAAAACGTTATATTCTTGTTATATTCTTTATTCTGCATCGATAGAATATAAAATCATTGAAATTGAACGAGATTTCAAGTTTTCGTTTTTCGACGATACGCGTATATGAGCGAAAAATCGTATATACGATATGAAAGAATGTTAAAAACTTTGATTCCAATATAAAATAGATGTTTGATCTTATGAAATGCAATGTTCTGAATC
This sequence comes from Vespa crabro, assembly GCF_910589235.1. Taxonomy (NCBI): domain Eukaryota; kingdom Metazoa; phylum Arthropoda; class Insecta; order Hymenoptera; family Vespidae; genus Vespa; species Vespa crabro. The sequence continues at coordinate 29,377 of NW_025813617.1, forward strand.
GATTGGTAACATTTTTCTAACTGTGGCACAAGTATTATTAAAGATTTCACGATTTTATCTTCGCATATACCGAAATTCGCGTATGTCGATTACGTTTTTCGACAATTATCATATGAAAACGCGTATTTAAACATAGTAAAAACGTTATATTCTTGTTATATTCTTTATTCTGCATCGATAGAATATAAAATCATTGAAATTGAACGAGATTTCAAGTTTTCGTTTTTCGACGATACGCGTATATGAGCGAAAAATCGTATATACGATATGAAAGAATGTTAAAAACTTTGATTCCAATATAAAATAGATGTTTGATCTTATGAAATGCAATGTTCTGAATCGATTGGTAACATTTTTCTAACTGTGGCACAAGTATTATTAAAGATTTCACTATTTTATCTTCGCATATACCGAAATTCGCGTATGTCGATTAGGTTTTTCGACAATTATCATATGAAAACGCGTATTTAAACATAGTAAAAACGTTATATTCTTGTTATATTCTTTATTCTGCATCGATAGAATATAAAATCATTGAAATTGAACGAGATTTCAAGTTTTCGTTTTTCGACGATACGCGTATATGAGCGAAAAATCGTATATACGATATGAAAGAATGTTAAAAACTTTGATTCCAATATAAAATAGATGTTTGATCTTATGAAATGCAATGTTCTGAATCGATTGGTAACATTTTTCTAACTGTGGCACAAGTATTATTAAAGATTTCACGATTTTATCTTCGCATATACCGAAATTCGCGTATGTCGATTACGTTTTTCGACAATTATCATATGAAAACGCGTATTTAAACATAGTAAAAACGTTATATTCTTGTTATATTCTTTATTCTGCATCGATAGAATATAAAATCATTGAAATTGAACGAGATTTCAAGTTTTCGTTTTTCGACGATACGCGTATATGAGCGAAAAATCGTATATACGATGTGAAAGAATGTTAAAAACTTTGATTCCAATATAAAATAGATGTTTGATCTAATGAAATGCAATGTTCTGAATCGATTGGTAACATTTTTCTAACTGTGGCACAAGTATTATTAAAGATTTCACGATTTTATCTTCGCATATACCGAAATTCGCGTATGTCGATTACGTTTTTCGACAATTATCATATGAAAACGCGTATTTAAACATAGTAAAAACGTTATATTCTTGTTATATTCTTTATTCTGCATCGATAGAATATAAAATCATAGAAATTGAACGAGATTTCAAGTTTTCGTTTTTCGACGATACGCGTATATGAGCGAAAAATCGTATATACGATATGAAAGAATGTTAAAAACTTTGATTCCAATATAAAATAGATGTTTGATCTTATGAAATGCAATGTTCTGAATCGATTGGTAACATTTTTCTAACTGTGGCACAAGTATTATTAAAGATTTCACGATTTTATCTTCGCATATACCGAAATTCGCGTATGTCGATTACGTTTTTCGACAATTATCATATGAAAACGCGTATTTAAACATAGTAAAAACGTTATATTCTTGTTATATTCTTTATTCTGCATCGATAGAATATAAAATCATTGAAATTGAACGAGATTTCAAGTTTTCGTTTTTCGACGATACGCGTATATGAGCGAAAAATCGTATATACGATATGAAAGAATGTTAAAAACTTTGATTCCAATATAAAATAGATGTTTGATCTTATGAAATGCAATGTTCTGAATCGATTGGTAACATTTTTCTAACTGTGGCACAAGTATTATTAAAGATTACACGATTTTATCTTCGCATATACCGAAATTCGCGTATGTCGATTACGTTTTTCGACAATTATCATATGAAAACGCGTATTTAAACATAGTAAAAACGTTATATTCTTGTTATATTCTTTATTCTGCATCGATAGAATATAAAATCATTGAAATTGAACGAGATTTCAAGTTTTCGTTTTTCGACGATACGCGTATATGAGCGAAAAATCGTATATACGATATGAAAGAATGTTAAAAACTTTGATTCCAATATAAAATAGATGTTTGATCTTATGAAATGCAATGTTCTGAATCGATTGGTAACATTTTTCTAACTGTGGCACAAGTATTATTAAAGATTTCACGATTTTATCTTCGCATATACCGAAATTCGCGTATGTCGATTACGTTTTTCGACAATTATCATATGAAAACGCGTATTTAAACATAGTAAAAACGTTATATTCTTGTTATATTCTTTATTCTGCATCGATAGAATATAAAATCATTGAAATTGAACGAGATTTCAAGTTTTCGTTTTTCGACGATACGCGTATATGAGCGAAAAATCGTATATACGATATGAAAGAATGTTAAAAACTTTGATTCCAATATAAAATAGATGTTTGATCTTATGAAATGCAATGTTCTGAATCGATTGGTAACATTTTTCTAACTGTGGCACAAGTATTATTAAAGATTTCACGATTTTATCTTCGCATATACCGAAATTCGCGTATGTCGATTACGTTTTTCGACAATTATCATATGAAAACGCGTATTTAAACATAGTAAAAACGTTATATTCTTGTTATATTCTTTATTCTGCATCGATAGAATATAAAATCATTGAAATTGAACGAGATTTCAAGTTTTCGTTTTTCGACGATACGCGTATATGAGCGAAAAATCGTATATACGATATGAAAGAATGTTAAAAACTTTGATTCCAATATAAAATAGATGTTTGATCTTATGAAATGCAATGTTCTGAATCGATTGGTAACATTTTTCTAACTGTGGCACAAGTATTATTAAAGATTTCACTATTTTATCTTCGCATATACCGAAATTCGCGTATGTCGATTAGGTTTTTCGACAATTATCATTTGAAAACGCGTATTTAAACATAGTAAAAACGTTATATTCTTGTTATATTCTTTATTCTGCATCGATAGAATATAAAATCATTGAAATTGAACGAGATTTCAAGTTTTCGTTTTTCGACGATACGCGTATATGAGCGAAAAATCGTATATACGATATGAAAGAATGTTAAAAACTTTGATTCCAATATAAAATAGATGTTTGATCTTATGAAATGCAATGTTCTGAATCGATTGGTAACATTTTTCTAACTGTGGCACAAGTATTATTAAAGATTTCACGATTTTATCTTCGCATATACCGAAATTCGCGTATGTCGATTACGTTTTTCGACAATTATCATATGAAAACGCGTATTTAAACATAGTAAAAACGTTATATTCTTGTTATATTCTTTATTCTGCATCGATAGAATATAAAATCATTGAAATTGAACGAGATTTCAAGTTTTCGTTTTTCGACGATACGCGTATATGAGCGAAAAATCGTATATACGATGTGAAAGAATGTTAAAAACTTTGATTCCAATATAAAATAGATGTTTGATCTTATGAAATGCAATGTTCTGAATCGATTGGTAACATTTTTCTAACTGTGGCACAAGTATTATTAAAGATTTCACGATTTTATCTTCGCATATACCGAAATTCGCGTATGTCGATTACGTTTTTCGACAATTATCAAATGAAAACGCGTATTTGAACATAGTAAAAACGTTATATTCTTGTTATATTCTTTATTCTGCATCGATAGAATATAAAATCATTGAAATTGAACGAGATTTCAAGTTTTCGTTTTTCGACGATACGCGTATATGAGCGAAAAATCGTATATACGATATGAAAGAATGTTAAAAACTTTGATTCCAATATAAAATAGATGTTTGATCTTATGAAATGCAATGTTCTGAATCGATTGGTAACATTTTTCTAACTGTGGCACAAGTATTATTAAAGATTTCACGATTTTATCTTCGCATATACCGAAATTCGCGTATGTCGATTACGTTTTTCGACAATTATCATATGAAAACGCGTATTTAAACATAGTAAAAACGTTATATTCTTGTTATATTCTTTATTCTGCATCGATAGAATATAAAATCATTGAAATTGAACGAGATTTCAAGTTTTCGTTTTTCGACGATACGCGTATATGAGCGAAAAATCGTATATACGATGTGAAAGAATGTTAAAAACTTTGATTCCAATATAAAATAGATGTTTGATCTTATGAAATGCAATGTTCTGAATCGATTGGTAACATTTTTCTAACTGTGGCACAAGTATTATTAAAGATTTCACGATTTTATCTTCGCATATACCGAAATTCGCGTATGTCGATTACGTTTTTCGACAATTATCATATGAAAACGCGTATTTAAACATAGTAAAAACGTTATATTCTTGTTATATTCTTTATTCTGCATCGATAGAATATAAAATCATTGAAATTGAACGAGATTTCAAGTTTTCGTTTTTCGACGATACGCGTATATGAGCGAAAAATCGTATATACGATATGAAAGAATGTTAAAAACTTTGATTCCAATATAAAATAGATGTTTGATCTTATGAAATGCAATGTTCTGAATCGATTGGTAACATTTTTCTAACTGTGGCACAAGTATTATTAAAGATTTCACGATTTTATCTTCGCATATACCGAAATTCGCGTATGTCGATTACGTTTTTCGACAATTATCATATGAAAACGCGTATTTAAACATAGTAAAAACGTTATATTCTTGTTATATTCTTTATTCTGCATCGATAGAATATAAAATCATTGAAATTGAACGAGATTTCAAGTTTTCGTTTTTCGACGATACGCGTATATGAGCGAAAAATCGTATATACGATATGAAAGAATGTTAAAAACTTTGATTCCAATATAAAATAGATGTTTGATCTTATGAAATGCAATGTTCTGAATCGATTGGTAACATTTTTCTAACTGTGGCACAAGTATTATTAAAGATTTCACGATTTTATCTTCGCATATACCGAAATTCGCGTATGTCGATTACGTTTTTCGACAATTATCATATGAAAACGCGTATTTAAACATAGTAAAAACGTTATATTCTTGTTATATTCTTTATTCTGCATCGATAGAATATAAAATCATTGAAATTGAACGAGATTTCAAGTTTTCGTTTTTCGACGATACGCGTATATGAGCGAAAAATCGTATATACGATATGAAAGAATGTTAAAAACTTTGATTCCAATATAAAATAGATGTTTGATCTTATGAAATGCAATGTTCTGAATCGATTGGTAACATTTTTCTAACTGTGGCACAAGTATTATTAAAGATTTCACGATTTTATCTTCGCATATACCGAAATTCGCGTATGTCGATTACGTTTTTCGACAATTATCATATGAAAACGCGTATTTAAACATAGTAAAAACGTTATATTCTTGTTATATTCTTTATTCTGCATCGATAGAATATAAAATCATTGAAATTGAACGAGATTTCAAGTTTTCGTTTTTCGACGATACGCGTATATGAGCGAAAAATCGTATATACGATATGAAAGAATGTTAAAAACTTTGATTCCAATATAAAATAGATGTTTGATCTTATGAAATGCAATGTTCTGAATCGATTGGTAACATTTTTCTAACTGTGGCACAAGTATTATTAAAGATTTCACGATTTTATCTTCGCATATACCGAAATTCGCGTATGTCGATTACGTTTTTCGACAATTATCATATGAAAACGCGTATTTAAACATAGTAAAAACGTTATATTCTTGTTATATTCTTTATTCTGCATCGATAGAATATAAAATCATTGAAATTGAACGAGATTTCAAGTTTTCGCTTTTCGACGATACGCGTATATGAGCGAAAAATCGTATATTCGATATGAAAGAATGTTAAAAACTTTGATTCCAATATAAAATAGATGTTTGATCTTATGAAATGCAATGTTCTGAATCGATTGGTAACATTTTTCTAACTGTGGCACAAGTATTATTAAAGATTTCACGATTTTATCTTCGCATATACCGAAATTCGCGTATGTCGATTACGTTTTTCGACAATTATCATATGAAAACGCGTATTTAAACATAGTAAAAACTTTATATTCTTGTTATATTCTTTATTCTGCATCGATAGAATACAAAATAATTGAAATTGAACGAGATTTCAAGTTTTCGTTTTTCGACGATACGCGTATATGAGCGAAAAATCGTATATACGATATGAAAGAATGTTAAAAACTTTGATTCCAATATAAAATAGATGTTTGATCTTATGAAATGCAATGTTCTGAATCGATTGGTAACATTTTTCTAACTGTGGCACAAGTATTATTAAAGATTTCACGATTTTATCTTCGCATATACCGAAATTCGCGTATGTCGATTACGTTTTTCGACAATTATCATATGAAAACGCGTATTTAAACATAGTAAAAACGTTATATTCTTGTTATATTCTTTATTCTGCATCGATAAAATATAAAATCATTGAAATTGAACGAGATTTCAAGTTTTCGTTTTTCGACGATACGCGTATATGAGCGAACAATCGTATATACGATATGAAAGAATGTTAAAAACTTTGATTCCAATGTAAAATAGATGTTTGATCTTATGAAATGCAATGTTCTGAATCGATTGGTAACATTTTTCTAACTGTGGCACAAGTATTATTAAAGATTTCACGATTTTATCTTCGCATATACCGAAATTCGCGTATGTCGATTACGTTTTTCGACAATTATCATATGAAAACGCGTATTTAAACATAGTAAAAACGTTATATTCTTGTTATATTCTTTATTCTGCATCGATAGAATATAAAATCATTGAAATTGAACGAGATTTCAAGTTTTCGTTTTTCGACGATACGCGTATATGAGCGAAAAATCGTATATACGATATGAAAGAATGTTAAAAACTTTGATTCCAATATAAAATAGAAGTTTGATCTTATGAAATGCAATGTTCTGAATCGATTGGTAACATTTTTCTAACTGTGGCACAAGTATTATTAAAGATTTCACGATTTTATCTTCGCATATACCGAAATTCGCGTATGTCGATTACGTTTTTCGACATTTATCATATGAAAACGCGTATTTAAACATAGTAAAAACTTTATATTCTTGTTATATTCTTTATTCTGCATCGATAGAATATAAAATAATTGAAATTGAACGAGATTTCAAGTTTTCGTTTTTCGACGATACGCGTATATGAGCGAAAAATCGTATATACGATATGAAAGAATGTTAAAAACTTTGATTCCAATATAAAATAGATGTTTGATCTTATGAAATGCAATGTTCTGAATCGATTGGTAACATTTTTCTAACTGTGGCACAAGTATTATTAAAGATTTCTCGATTTTATCTTCGCATATACCGAAATTCGCGTATGTCGATTAAGTTTTTCGACAATTATCATATGAAAACGCGTATTTAAACATAGTAAAAACGTTATATTCTTGTTATATTCTTTATTCTGCATCGATAGAATATAAAATCATTGAAATTGAACGAGATTTCAAGTTTTCGTTTTTCGACGATACGCGTATATGAGCGAAAAATCGTATATACGATATGAAAGAATGTTAAAAACTTTGATTCCAATATAAAATAGATGTTTGATCTTATGAAATGCAATGTTCTGAATCGATTGGTAACATTTTTCTAACTGTGGCACAAGTATTATTAAAGATTTCACGATTTTATCTTCGCATATACCGAAATTCGCGTATGTCGATTACGTTTTTCTACATTTATCATATGAAAACGCGTATTTAAACATAGTAAAAACTTTATATTCTTGTTATATTCTTTATTCTGCATCGATAGAATATAAAATAATTGAAATTGAACGAGATTTCAAGTTTTCGTTTTTCGACGATACGCGTATATGAGCGAAAAATCGTATATACGATATGAAAGAATGTTAAAAACTTTGATTCCAATATAAAATAGATGTTTGATCTTATGAAATGCAATGTTCTGAATCGATTGGTAACATTTTTCTAACTGTGGCACAAGTATTATTAAAGATTTCTCGATTTTATCTTCGCATATACCGAAATTCGCGTATGTCGATTACGTTTTTCGACAATTATCATATGAAAACGCGTATTTAAACATAGTAAAAACGTTATATTCTTGTTATATTCTTTATTCTGCATCGATAGAATATAAAATCATTGAAATTGAACGAGATTTCAAGTTTTCGTTTTTCGACGATACGCGTATATGAGCGAAAAATCGTATATACGATATGAAAGAATGTTAAAAACTTTGATTCCAATATAAAATAGATGTTTGATCTTATGAAATGCAATGTTCTGAATCGATTGGTAACATTTTTTTAACTGCGGCACAAGTATTATTAAAGATTTCACTATTTTATCTTCGCATATACCGAAATTCGCGTATGTCGATTACGTTTTTCGACAATTATCATATGAAAACGCGTATTTAAACATAGTAAAAACGTTATATTCTTGTTATATTCTTTATTCTGCATCGATAGAATATAAAATCATTGAAATTGAACGAGATTTCAAGTTTTCGTTTTTCGACGATACGCGTATATGAGCGAAAAATCGTATATACGATATGAAAGAATGTTAAAAACTTTGATTCCAATATAAAATAGATGTTTGATCTTATGAAATGCAATGTTCTGAATCGATTGGTAACATTTTTCTAACTGTGGCACAAGTATTATTAAAGATTTCTCGATTTTATCTTCGCATATACCGAAATTCGCGTATGTCGATTACGTTTTTCGACAATTATCATATGAAAACGCGTATTTAAACATAGTAAAAACGTTATATTCTTGTTATATTCTTTATTCTGCATCGATAGAATATAAAATCATTGAAATTGAACGAGATTTCAAGTTTTCGTTTTTCGACGATACGCGTATATGAGCGAAAAATCGTATATACGATATGAAAGAATGTTAAAAACTTTGATTCCAATATAAAATAGATGTTTGATCTTATGAAATGCAATGTTCTGAATCGATTGGTAACATTTTTCTAACTGTGGCACAAGTATTATTAAAGATTTCACTATTTTATCTTCGCATATACCGAAATTCGCGTATGTCGATTACGTTTTTCGACAATTATCATATGAAAACGCGTATTTAAACATAGTAAAAACGTTATATTCTTGTTATATTCTTTATTCTGCATCGATAGAATATAAAATCATTGAAATTGAACGAGATTTCAAGTTTTCGTTTTTCGACGATACGCGTATATGAGCGAAAAATCGTATATACGATATGAAAGAATGTTAAAAACTTTGATTCCAATATAAAATAGATGTTTGATCTTATGAAATGCAATGTTCTGAATCGATTGGTAACATTTTTCTAACTGTGGCACAAGTATTATTAAAGATTTCACGATTTTATCTTCGCATATACCGAAATTCGCGTATGTCGATTACGTTTTTCGACAATTATCATATGAAAACGCGTATTTAAACATAGTAAAAACGTTATATTCTTGTTATATTCTTTATTCTGCATCGATAGAATATAAAATCATTGAAATTGAACGAGATTTCAAGTTTTCGTTTTTCGACGATACGCGTATATGAGCGATAAATCGTATATACGATATGAAAGAATGTTAAAAACTTTGATTCCAATATAAAATAGATGTTTGATCTTATGAAATGCAATGTTCTGAATCGATTGGTAACATTTTTCTAACTGTGGCACAAGTATTATTAAAGAGTTCACGATTTTATCTTCGCATATACCGAAATTCGCGTATGTCGATTACGTTTTTCGACAATTATCATATGAAAACGCGTATTTAAACATAGTAAAAACGTTATATTCTTGTTATATTCTTTATTCTGCATCGATAGAATATAAAATCATTGAAATTGAACGAGATTTCAAGTTTTCGTTTTTCGACGATACGCGTATATGAGCGAAAAATCGTATATACGATATGAAAGAATGTTAAAAACTTTGATTCCAATATAAAATAGATGTTTGATCTTATGAAATGCAATGTTCTGAATCGATTGGTAACATTTTTCTAACTGTGGCACAAGTATTATTAAAGATTTCACGATTTTATCTTCGCATATACCGAAATTCGCGTATGTCGATTACGTTTTTCGACAATTATCATATGAAAACGCGTATTTAAACATAGTAAAAACGTTATATTCTTGTTATATTCTTTATTCTGCATCGATAGAATATAAAATCATTGAAATTGAACGAGATTTCAAGTCTTCGCTTTTCGACGATACGCGTATATGAGCGAAAAATCGTATATACGATATGAAAGAATGTTAAAAACTTTGATTCCAATATAAAATAGATGTTTGATCTTATGAAATGCAATGTTCTGAATCGATTGGTAACATTTTTCTAACTGTGGCACAAGTATTATTAAAGATTTCACGATTTTATCTTCGCATATACCGAAATTCGCGTATGTCGATTACGTTTTTCGACAATTATCATATGAAAACGCGTATTTAAACATAGTAAAAACGTTATATTCTTGTTATATTCTTTATTCTGCATCGATAGAATATAAAATCATTGAAATTGAACGAGATTTCAAGTCTTCGCTTTTCGACGATTCGCGTATATGAGCGAAAAATCGTATATACGATATGAAAGAATATTAAAAACTTTGATTCCAATATAAAATAGATGTTTGATCTTATGAAATGCAATGTTCTGAATCGATTGGTAACATTTTTCTAACTGTGGCACAAGTATTTTTAAAGATTTCACGATTTTATCTTCGCATATACCGAAATTCGCGTATGTCGATTACGTTTTTCGACAATTATCATATGAAAACGCGTATTTAAACATAGTAAAAACGTTATATTCTTGTTATATTCTTTATTCTGCATCGATAGAATATAAAATCATTGAAATTGAACGAGATTTCAAGTCTTCGCTTTTCGACGATACGCGTATATGAGCGAAAAATCGTATATACGATATGAAAGAATGATAAAAACTTTGATTCCAATATAAAATAGATGTTTGATCTTATGAAATGCAATGTTCTGAATCGATTGGTAACATTTTTCTAACTGTGGCACAAGTATTATTAAATATTTCACGATTTTATCTTTGCATATACCGAAATTCGCGTATGTCGATTACGTTTTTCGACAATTATCATATGAAAACGCGTATTTAAACATAGTAAAAACGTTATATTCTTGTTATATTCTTTATTCTGCATCGATAGAATATAAAATCATTGAAATTGAACGAGATTTCAAGTCTTCGCTTTTCGACGATACGCGTATATGAGCGAAAAATCGTATATACGATATGAAAGAATGTTAAAAACTTTGATTCCAATATAAAATAGATGTTTGATCTTATGAAATGCAATGTTCTGAATCGATTGGTAGCATTTTTCTAACTGTGGCACAAGTATTATTAAAGATTTCACGAATTTATCTTCGCATATACCGAAATTCGCGTATGTCGATTACGTTTTTCGACAATTATCATATGAAAACGCGTATTTAAACATAGTAAAAACGTTATATTCTTGTTATATTCTTTATTCTGCATCGATAGAATATAAAATCATTGAAATTGAACGAGATTTCAAGTTTTCGTATTTCGACGATACGCGTATATGAGCGAAAAATCGTATATACGATATGAAAGAATGTTAAAAACTTTGATTCCAATATAAAATAGATGTTTGATCTTATGAAATGCAATGTTCTGAATCGATTGGTAACATTTTTCTAACTGTGGCACAAGTATTATTAAAGATTTCACGATTTTATCTTCGCATATACCGAAATTCGCGTATGTCGATTACGTTTTTCGACAATTATCATATGAAAACGCGTATTTAAACATAGTAAAAACGTTATATTCTTGTTATATTCTTTATTCTGCATCGATAGAATATAAAATCATTGAAATTGAACGAGATTTCAAGTTTTCGTTTTTCGACGATACGCGTATATGAGCGAAAAAATCGTATATACGATATGAAAGAATGTTAAAAACTTTGATTCCAATATAAAATAGATGTTTGATCTTATGAAATGCAATGTTCTGAATCGATTGGTAACATTTTTCTAACTGTGGCACAAGTATTATTAAAGATTTCACGATTTTATCTTCGCATATACCGAAATTCGCGTATGTCGATTACGTTTTTCGACAATTATCATATGAAAACGCGTATTTAAACATAGTAAAAACGTTATATTCTTGTTATATTCTTTATTCTGCATCGATAGAATATAAAATCATTGAAATTGAACGAGATTTCAAGTTTTCGTTTTTCGACGATACGCGTATATGAGCGAAAAATCGTATATACGATATGAAAGAATGTTAAAAACTTTGATTCCAATATAAAATAAATGTTTGATCTTATGAAATGCAATGTTCTGAATCGATTGGTAACATTTTTCTAACTGTGGCACAAGTATTATTAAAGATTTCACGATTTTATCTTCGCATATACCGAAATTCGCGTATGTCGATTACGTTTTTCGACAATTATCATATGAAAACGCGTATTTAAACATAGTAAAAACGTTATATTCTTGTTATATTCTTTATTCTGCATCGATAGAATATAAAATCATTGAAATTGAACGAGATTTCAAGTTTTCGTTTTTCGACGATACGCGTATATGAGCGAAAAATCGTATATACGATATGAAAGAATGTTAAAAACTTTGATTCCAATATAAAATAGATGTTTGATCTTATGAAATACAATGTTCTGATTCGATTGGTAACATTTTTCTAACTGTGGCACAAGTATTATTAAAGATTTCACGATTTTATCTTCGAATATACCGAAATTCGCGTATGTCGATTACGTTTTTCGACAATTATCATATGAAAACGCGTATTTAAACATAGTAAAAACGTTATATTCTTGTTATATTCTTTATTATGCATCGATAGAATATAAAATCATTGAAATTGAACGAGATTTCAAGTTTTCGTTTTTCGACGATACGCGTATATGAGCGAAAAATCGTATATACGATATGAAAGAATGTTAAAAACTTTGATTCCAATATAAAATAGATGTTTGATCTTATGAAATGCAATGTTCTGAATCGATTGGTAACATTTTTCTAACTGTGGCACAAGTATTATTAAAGATTTCACTATTTTATCTTCGCATATACCGAAATTCGCGTATGTCGATTACGTTTTTCGACAATTATCATATGAAAACGCGTATTTAAACATAGTAAAAACGTTATATTCTTGTTATATTCTTTATTCTGCATCGATAGAATATAAAATCATTGAAATTGAACGAGATTTCAAGTTTTCGTTTTTCGACGATACGCGTATATGAGCGAAAAATCGTATATACGATATGAAAGAATGTTAAAAACTTTGATTCCAATATAAAATAGATGTTTGATCTTATGAAATGCAATGTTCTGAATCGATTGGTAACATTTTTCTAACTGTGGCACAAGTATTATTAAAGATTTCACGAATTTATCTTCGCATATACCGAAATTCGCGTATGTCGATTACGTTTTTCGACAATTATCATATGAAAAAGCGTATTTAAACATAGTAAAAACGTTATATTCTTGTTATATTCTTTATTCTGCATCGATAGAATATAAAATCATTGAAATTGAACGAGATTTCAAGTTTTCGTTTTTCGACGATACGCGTATATGAGCGAAAAATCGTATATACGATATGAAAGAATGTTAAAAACTTTGATTCCAATATAAAATAGATGTTTGATCTTATGAAATGCAATGTTCTGAATCGATTGGTAACATTTTTCTAACTGTGGCACAAGTATTATTAAAGATTTCACGATTTTATCTTCGCATATACCGAAATTCGCGTATGTCGATTACGTTTTTCGACAATTATCATATGAAAACGCGTATTTAAACATAGTAAAAACGTTATATTCTTGTTATATTCTTTATTCTGCATCGATAGAATATAAAATCATTGAAATTGAACGAGATTTCAAGTTTTCGTTTTTCGACGATACGCGTATATGAGCGAAAAATCGTATATACGATATGAAAGAATGTTAAAAACTTTGATTCCAATATAAAATAGATGTTTGATCTTATGAAATGCAATGTTCTGATTCGATTGGTAACATTTTTCTAACTGTGGCTCAAGTATTATTAAAGATTTCACGATTTTATCTTCGCATATACCGAAATTCGCGTATGTCGATTACGTTTTTCGACAATTATCATATGAAAACGCGTATTTAAACATAGTAAAAACGTTATATTCTTGTTATATTCTTTATTCTGCATCGATAGAATATAAAATCATTGAAATTGAACGAGATTTCAAGTTTTCGTTTTTCGACGATACGCGTATATGAGCGAAAAATCGTATATACGATATGAAAGAATGTTAAAAACTTTGATTCCAATATAAAATAGATGTTTGATCTTATGAAATGCAATGTTCTGAGTCGATTGGTAACATTTTTCTAACTGTGGCACAAGTATTATTAAAGATTTCACGATTTTATCTTCGCATATACCGAAATTCGCGTATGTCGATTACGTTTTTCGACAATTATCATATGAAAACGCGTATTTAAACATAGTAAAAACGTTATATTCTTGTTATATTCTTTATTCTGCATCGATAGAATATAATATCATTGAAATTGAACGAGATTTCAAGTTTTCGTTTTTCGACGATACGCGTATATGAGCGAAAAATCGTATATACGATATGAAAGAATGTTAAAAACTTTGATTCCAATATAAAATAGATGTTTGATCTTATGAAATGCAATGTTCTGAATCGATTGGTAACATTTTTCTAACTGTGGCACAAGTATTATTAAAGATTTCACGATTTTATCTTCGCATATACCGAAATTCGCGTATGTCGATTACGTTTTTCGACAATTATCATATGAAAACGCGTATTTACACATAGTAAAAACGTTATATTCTTGTTATATTCTTTATTCTGCATCGATAGAATATAAAATCATTGAAATTGAACGAGATTTCAAGTTTTCGTTTTTCGACGATACGCGTATATGAGCGAAAAATCGTATATACGATATGAAAGAATGTTAAAAACTTTGATTCCAATATAAAATAGATGTTTGATCTTATGAAATGCAATGTTCTGAATCGATTGGTAACATTTTTCTAACTGTGGCACAAGTATTATTAAAGATTTCACGATTTTATCTTCGCATATACCGAAATTCGCGTATGTCGATTACGTTTTTCGACAATTATCATATGAAAACGCGTATTTAAACATAGTAAAAACGTTATATTCTTGTTATATTCTTTATTCTGCATCGATAGAATATAAAATCATTGAAATTGAACGAAATTTCAAGTTTTCGTTTTTCGACGATACGCGTATTTGAGCGAAAAATCGTATATACGATATGAAAGAATGTTAAAAACTTTGATTCCAATATAAAATAGATGTTTGATCTTATGAAATGCAATGTTCTGAATCGATTGGTAACATTTTTCTAACTGTGGCACAAGTATTATTAAAGATTTCACGATTTTATCTTCGCATATACCGAAATTCGCGTATGTCGATTAAGTTTTTCGACAATTATCATATGAAAACGCGTATTTAAACATAGTAAAAACGTTATATTCTTGTTATATTCTTTATTCTGCATCGATAGAATATAAAATCATTGAAATTGAACGAGATTTCAAGTCTTCGCTTTTCGACGATACGCGTATATGAGCGAAAAATCGTATATACGATATGAAAGAATGTTAAAAACTTTGATTCCAATATAAAATAGATGTTTGATCTTATGAAATGCAATGTTCTGAATCGATTGGTAACATTTTTCTAACTGTGGCACAAGTATTATTAAAGATTTCACGATTTTATCTTCGCATATACCGAAATTCGCGTATGTCGATTACGTTTTTCGACAATTATCATATGAAAACGCGTATTTAAACATAGTAAAAACGTTATATTCTTGTTATATTCTTTATTCTGCATCGATAGAATATAAAATCATTGAAATTGAACGAGATTTCAAGTTTTCGTTTTTCGACGATACGCGTATATGAGCGAAAAATCGTATATACGATATGAAAGAATGTTAAAAACTTTGATTCCAATATAAAATAGATGTTTGATCTTATGAAATGCAATGTTCTGAATCGATTGGTAACATTTTTCTAACTGTGGCACAAGTATTATTAAAGATTTCACGATTTTATCTTCGCATATACCGAAATTCGCGTATGTCGATTACGTTTTTCGACAATTATCATATGAAAACGCGTATTTGAACATAGTAAAAACGTTATATTCTTGTTATATTCTTTATTCTGCATCGATAGAATATAAAATCATTGAAATTGAACGAGATTTCAAGTTTTCGTTTTTCGACGATACGCGTATATGAGCGAAAAATCGTATATACGATATGAAAGAATGTTAAAAACTTTGATTCCAATATAAAATAGATGTTTGATCTTATGAAATGCAATGTTCTGAATCGATTGGTAACATTTTTCTAACTGTGGCACAAGTATTATTAAAGATTTCACGATTTTATCTTCGCATATACCGAAATTCGCGTATGTCGATTACGTTTTCGACAATTATCATATGAAAACGCGTATTTAAACATAGTAAAAACGTTATATTCTTGTTATATTCTTTATTCTGCATCGATAGAATATAAAATCATTGAAATTGAACGAGATTTCAAGTTTTCGTTTTTCGACGATACGCGTATATGAGCGAAAAATCGTATATACGATATGAAAGAATGTTAAAAACTTTGATTCCAATATAAAATAGATGTTTGATCTTATGAAATGCAATGTTCTGAATCGATTGGTAACATTTCTCTAACTGTGGCACAAGTATTATTAAAGATTTCACGATTTTATCTTCGCATATACCGAAATTCGCGTATGTCGATTACGTTTTTCGACAATTATCATATGAAAACGCGTATTTAAACATAGTAAAAACGTTATATTCTTGTTATATTCTTTATTCTGCATCGATAGAATATAAAATCAATGAAATTGAACGAGATTTCAAGTTTTCGTTTTTCGACGATACGCGTATATGAGCGAAAAATCGTATATACGATATGAAAGAATGTTAAAAACTTTGATTCCAATATAAAATAGATGTTTGATCTTATGAAATACAATGTTCTGATTCGATTGGTAACATTTTTCTAACTGTGGCACAAGTATTATTAAAGATTTCACGATTTTATCTTCGAATATACCGAAATTCGCGTATGTCGATTACGTTTTTCGACAATTATCATATGAAAACGCGTATTTAAACATAGTAAAAACGTTATATTCTTGTTATATTCTTTATTATGCATCGATAGAATATAAAATCATTGAAATTGAACGAGATTTCAAGTTTTCGTTTTTCGACGATACGCGTATATGAGCGAAAAATCGTATATACGATATGAAAGAATGTTAAAAACTTTGATTCCAATATAAAATAGATGTTTGATCTTATGAAATGCAATGTTCTGAATCGATTGGTAACATTTTTCTAACTGTGGCACAAGTATTATTAAAGATTTCACTATTTTATCTTCGCATATACCGAAATTCGCGTATGTCGATTACGTTTTTCGACAATTATCATATGAAAACGCGTATTTAAACATAGTAAAAACGTTATATTCTTGTTATATTCTTTATTCTGCATCGATAGAATATAAAATCATTGAAATTGAACGAGATTTCAAGTTTTCGTTTTTCGACGATACGCGTATATGAGCGAAAAATCGTATATACGATATGAAAGAATGTTAAAAACTTTGATTCCAATATAAAATAGATGTTTGATCTTATGAAATGCAATGTTCTGAATCGATTGGTAACATTTTTCTAACTGTGGCACAAGTATTATTAAAGATTTCACGAATTTATCTTCGCATATACCGAAATTCGCGTATGTCGATTACGTTTTTCGACAATTATCATATGAAAAAGCGTATTTAAACATAGTAAAAACGTTATATTCTTGTTATATTCTTTATTCTGCATCGATAGAATATAAAATCATTGAAATTGAACGAGATTTCAAGTTTTCGTTTTTCGACGATACGCGTATATGAGCGAAAAATCGTATATACGATATGAAAGAATGTTAAAAACTTTGATTCCAATATAAAATAGATGTTTGATCTTATGAAATGCAATGTTCTGAATCGATTGGTAACATTTTTCTAACTGTGGCACAAGTATTATTAAAGATTTCACGATTTTATCTTCGCATATACCGAAATTCGCGTATGTCGATTACGTTTTTCGACAATTATCATATGAAAACGCGTATTTAAACATAGTAAAAACGTTATATTCTTGTTATATTCTTTATTCTGCATCGATAGAATATAAAATCATTGAAATTGAACGAGATTTCAAGTTTTCGTTTTTCGACGATACGCGTATATGAGCGAAAAATCGTATATACGATATGAAAGAATGTTAAAAACTTTGATTCCAATATAAAATAGATGTTTGATCTTATGAAATGCAATGTTCTGATTCGATTGGTAACATTTTTCTAACTGTGGCTCAAGTATTATTAAAGATTTCACGATTTTATCTTCGCATATACCGAAATTCGCGTATGTCGATTACGTTTTTCGACAATTATCATATGAAAACGCGTATTTAAACATAGTAAAAACGTTATATTCTTGTTATATTCTTTATTCTGCATCGATAGAATATAAAATCATTGAAATTGAACGAGATTTCAAGTTTTCGTTTTTCGACGATACGCGTATATGAGCGAAAAATCGTATATACGATATGAAAGAATGTTAAAAACTTTGATTCCAATATAAAATAGATGTTTGATCTTATGAAATGCAATGTTCTGAGTCGATTGGTAACATTTTTCTAACTGTGGCACAAGTATTATTAAAGATTTCACGATTTTATCTTCGCATATACCGAAATTCGCGTATGTCGATTACGTTTTTCGACAATTATCATATGAAAACGCGTATTTAAACATAGTAAAAACGTTATATTCTTGTTATATTCTTTATTCTGCATCGATAGAATATAATATCATTGAAATTGAACGAGATTTCAAGTTTTCGTTTTTCGACGATACGCGTATATGAGCGAAAAATCGTATATACGATATGAAAGAATGTTAAAAACTTTGATTCCAATATAAAATAGATGTTTGATCTTATGAAATGCAATGTTCTGAATCGATTGGTAACATTTTTCTAACTGTGGCACAAGTATTATTAAAGATTTCACGATTTTATCTTCGCATATACCGAAATTCGCGTATGTCGATTACGTTTTTCGACAATTATCATATGAAAACGCGTATTTACACATAGTAAAAACGTTATATTCTTGTTATATTCTTTATTCTGCATCGATAGAATATAAAATCATTGAAATTGAACGAGATTTCAAGTTTTCGTTTTTCGACGATACGCGTATATGAGCGAAAAATCGTATATACGATATGAAAGAATGTTAAAAACTTTGATTCCAATATAAAATAGATGTTTGATCTTATGAAATGCAATGTTCTGTATCGATTGGTAACATTTTTCTAACTGTGGCACAAGTATTATTAAAGATTTCACGATTTTATCTTCGCATATACCGAAATTCGCGTATGTCGATTACGTTTTTCGACAATTATCATATGAAAACGCGTATTTAAACATAGTAAAAACGTTATATTCTTGTTATATTCTTTATTCTGCATCGATAGAATATAAAATCATTGAAATTGAACGAGATTTCAAGTTTTCGTTTTTCGACGATACGCGTATGTGAGCGAAAAATCGTATATACGATATGAAAGAATGTTAAAAACTTTGATTCCAATATAAAATAGATGTTTGATCTTATGAAATGCAATGTTCTGAATCGATTGGTAACATTTTTCTAACTGTGGCACAAGTATTATTAAAGATTTCACGATTTTATCTTCACATATACCGAAATTCGCGTATGTCGATTACGTTTTTCGACAATTATCATATGAAAACGCGTATTTAAACATAGTAAAAACGTTATATTCTTGTTATATTCTATATTATGCATCGATAGAATATAAAATCATTGAAATTGAACGAGATTTCAAGTTTTCGTTTTTCGACGATACGCGTATATGAGCGAAAAATCGTATATACGATATGAAAGAATGTTAAAAACTTTGATTCCAATATAAAATAGATGTTTGATCTTATGAAATGCAATGTTCTGAATCGATTGGTAACATTTTTCTAACTGTGGCACAAGTATTATTAAAGATTTCACGATTTTATCTTCGCATATACCGAAATTCGCGTATGTCGATTACGTTTTTCGACAATTATCATATGAAAACGCGTATTTAAACATAGTAAAAACGTTATATTCTTGTTATATTCTTTATTCTGCATCGATAGAATATAAAATCATTGAAATTGAACGAGATTTCAAGTTTTCGTTTTTCGACGATACGCGTATTTGAGCGAAAAATCGTATATACGATATGAAAGAATGTTAAAAACTTTGATTCCAATATAAAATAGATGTTTGATCTTATGAAATGCAATGTTCTGAATCGATTGGTAACATTTTTCTAACTGTGGCACAAGTATTATTAAAGATTTCACGATTTTATCTTCGCATATACCGAAATTCGCGTATGTCGATTACGTTTTTCGACAATTATCATATGAAAACGCGTATTTAAACATAGTAAAAACGTTATATTCTTGTTATATTCTTTATTCTGCATCGATAGAATATAAAATCATTGAAATTGAACGAGATTTCAAGTCTTCGCTTTTCGACGATACGCGTATATGAGCGAAAAATCGTATATACGATATGAAAGAATGTTAAAAACTTTGATTCCAATATAAAATAGATGTTTGATCTTATGAAATGCAATGTTCTGAATCGATTGGTAACATTTTTCTAACTGTGGCACAAGTATTATTAAAGATTTCACGATTTTATCTTCGCATATACCGAAATTCGCGTATGTCGATTACGTTTTTCGACAATTATCATATGAAAACGCGTATTTAAACATAGTAAAAACGTTATATTCTTGTTATATTCTTTATTCTGCATCGATAGAATATAAAATCATTGAAATTGAACGAGATTTCAAGTTTTCGTTTTTCGACGATACGCGTATATGAGCGAAAAATCGTATATACGATATGAAAGAATGTTAAAAACTTTGATTCCAATATAAAATAGATGTTTGATCTTATGAAATGCAATGTTCTGAATCGATTGGTAACATTTTTCTAACTGTGGCACAAGTATTATTAAAGATTTCACGATTTTATCTTCGCATATACCGAAATTCGCGTATGTCGATTACGTTTTTCGACAATTATCATATGAAAACGCGTATTTAAACATAGTAAAAACGTTATATTCTTGTTATATTCTTTATTCTGCGTCGACAGAATATAAAATCATTGAAATTGAACGAGATTTCAAGTTTTCGTTTTTCGACGATACGCGTATATGAGCGAAAAATCGTATATACGATATGAAAGAATGTTAAAAACTTTGATTCCAATATAAAATGGATGTTTGATCTTATGAAATGCAATGTTCTGAATCGATTGGTAACATTTCTCTAACTGTGGCACAAGTATTATTAAAGATTTCACGATTTTATCTTCGCATATACCGAAATTCGCGTATGTCGATTACGTTTTTCGACAATTATCATATGAAAACGCGTATTTAAACATAGTAAAAACGTTATATTCTTGTTATATTCTTTATTCTGCATCGATAGAATATAAAATCATTGAAATTGAACGAGATTTCAAGTTTTCGTTTTTCGACGATACGCGTATATGAGCGAAAAATCGTATATACGATATGAAAGAATGTTAAAAACTTTTATTCCAATATAAAATAGATGTTTGATCTGATGAAATGCAATGTTCTGAATCGATTGGTAACATTTCTCTAACTGTGGCACAAGTATTATTAAAGATTTCACGATTTTATCTTCGCATATACCGAAATTCGCGTATGTCGATTACGTTTTTCGACAATTATCATATGAAAACGCGTATTTGAACATAGTAAAAACGTTATATTCTTGTTATATTCTTTATTCTGCATCGATAGAATATAAAATCATTGAAATTGAACGAGATTTCAAGTTTTCGTTTTTCGACGATACGCGTATATGAGCGAAAAATCGCATATACGATATGAAAGAATGTTAAAAACTTTGATTCCAATATAAAATAGATGTTTGATCTTATGAAATGCAATGTTCTGAATCGATTGGTAACATTTCTCTAACTGTGGCACAAGTATTATTAAAGATTTCACGATTTTATCTTCGCATATACCGAAATTCGCGTATGTCGATTACGTTTTTCGACAATTATCATATGAAAACGCGTATTTAAACATAGTAAAAACGTTATATTCTTGTTATATTCTTTATTCTGCATCGATAGAATATAAAATCATTGAAATTGAACGAGATTTCAAGTTTTCGTTTTTCGACGATACGCGTATATGAGCGAAAAATCGTATATACGATATGAAAGAATGTTAAAAACTTTGATTCCAATAGAAAATAGATGTTTGATCTTATGAAATGCAATGTTCTGAATCGATTGGTAACATTTTTCTAACTGTGGCACAAGTATTATTAAAGATTTCACGATTTTATCTTCGCATATACCGAAATTCGCGTATGTCGATTACGTTTTTCGACAATTATCATATGAAAACGCTTATTTAAACATAGTAAAAACGTTATATTCTTGTTATATTCTTTATTCTGCATCGATAGAATATAAAATCATTGAAATTGAACGAGATTTCAAGTTTTCGTTTTTCGACGATACGCGTATATGAGCGAAAAATCGTATATACTATATGAAAGAATGTTAAAAACTTTGATTCCAATATAAAATAGATGTTTGATCTTATGAAATGCAAAGTTCTGAATCGATTGGTAACATTTTTCTAACTGTGGCACAAGTATTATTAAAGATTTCACGATTTTATCTTCGCATATACCGAAATTCGCGTATGTCGATTACGTTTTTCGACAATTATCATATGAAAACGCGTATTTAAACATAGTAAAAACGTTATATTCTTGTTATATTCTTTATTCTGCATCGATAGAATATAAAATCATTGAAATTGAACGAGATTTCAAGTTTTCGTTTTTCGACGATACGCGTATATGAGCGAAAAATCGTATATACTATATGAAAGAATGTTAAAAACTTTGATTCCAATATAAAATAGATGTTTGATCTTATGAAATGCAAAGTTCTGAATCGATTGGTAACATTTTTCTAACTGTGGCACAAGTATTATTAAAGATTTCACGATTTTATCTTCGCATATACCGAAATTCGCGTATGTCGATTAGGTTTTTCGACAATTATCATATGAAAACGCGTATTTAAACATAGTAAAAACGTTATATTCTTGTTATATTCTTTATTCTGCATCGATAGAATATAAAATCATTGAAATTGAACGAGATTTCAAGTTTTCGTTTTTCGACGATACGCGTATATGAGCGAAAAATCGTATATACGATATGAAAGAATGTTAAAAACTTTTATTCCAATATAAAATAGATGTTTGATCTGATGAAATGCAATGTTCTGAATCGATTGGTAACATTTCTCTAACTGTGGCACAAGTATTATTAAAGATTTCACGATTTTATCTTCGCATATACCGAAATTCGCGTATGTCGATTACGTTTTTCGACAATTATCATATGAAAACGCGTATTTGAACATAGTAAAAACGTTATATTCTTGTTATATTCTTTATTCTGCATCGATAGAATATAAAATCATTGAAATTGAACGAGATTTCAAGTTTTCGTTTTTCGACGATACGCGTATATGAGCGAAAAATCGTATATACGATATGAAAGAATGTTAAAAACTTTGATTCCAATATAAAATAGATGTTTGATCTTATGAAATGCAATGTTCTGAATCGATTGGTAACATTTTTCTAACTGTGGCACAAGTATTATTAAAGATTTCACGATTTTATCTTCGCATATACCGAAATTCGCGTATGTCGATTACGTTTTCGACAATTATCATATGAAAACGCGTATTTAAACATAGTAAAAACGTTATATTCTTGTTATATTCTTTATTCTGCATCGATAGAATATAAAATCATTGAAATTGAACGAGATTTCAAGTTTTCGTTTTTCGACGATACGCGTATATGAGCGAAAAATCGTATATACGATATGAAAGAATGTTAAAAACTTTGATTCCAATATAAAATAGATGTTTGATCTTATGAAATGCAATGTTCTGAATCGATTGGTAACATTTCTCTAACTGTGGCACAAGTATTATTAAAGATTTCACGATTTTATCTTCGCATATACCGAAATTCGCGTATGTCGATTACGTTTTTCGACAATTATCATATGAAAACGCGTATTTAAACATAGTAAAAACGTTATATTCTTGTTATATTCTTTATTCTGCATCGATAGAATATAAAATCATTGAAATTGAACGAGATTTCAAGTTTTCGTTTTTCGACGATACGCGTATATGAGCGAAAAATCGTATATACGATATGAAAGAATGTTAAAAACTTTGATTCCAATAGAAAATAGATGTTTGATCTTATGAAATGCAATGTTCTGAATCGATTGGTAACATTTTTCTAACTGTGGCACAAGTATTATTAAAGATTTCACGATTTTATCTTCGCATATACCGAAATTCGCGTATGTCGATTACGTTTTTCGACAATTATCATATGAAAACGCTTATTTAAACATAGTAAAAACGTTATATTCTTGTTATATTCTTTATTCTGCATCGATAGAATATAAAATCATTGAAATTGAACGAGATTTCAAGTTTTCGTTTTTCGACGATACGCGTATATGAGCGAAAAATCGTATATACTATATGAAAGAATGTTAAAAACTTTGATTCCAATATAAAATAGATGTTTGATCTTATGAAATGCAAAGTTCTGAATCGATTGGTAACATTTTTCTAACTGTGGCACAAGTATTATTAAAGATTTCACGATTTTATCTTCGCATATACCGAAATTCGCGTATGTCGATTACGTTTTTCGACAATTATCATATGAAAACGCGTATTTAAACATAGTAAAAACGTTATATTCTTGTTATATTCTTTATTCTGCATCGATAGAATATAAAATCATTGAAATTGAACGAGATTTCAAGTTTTCGTTTTTCGACGATACGCGTATATGAGCGAAAAATCGTATATACTATATGAAAGAATGTTAAAAACTTTGATTCCAATATAAAATAGATGTTTGATCTTATGAAATGCAAAGTTCTGAATCGATTGGTAACATTTTTCTAACTGTGGCACAAGTATTATTAAAGATTTCACGATTTTATCTTCGCATATACCGAAATTCGCGTATGTCGATTAGGTTTTTCGACAATTATCATATGAAAACGCGTATTTAAACATAGTAAAAACGTTATATTCTTGTTATATTCTTTATTCTGCATCGATAGAATATAAAATCATTGAAATTGAACGAGATTTCAAGTTTTCGTTTTTCGACGATACGCGTATATGAGCGAAAAATCGTATATACGATATGAAAGAATGTTAAAAACTTTGATTCCAATATAAAATAGATGTTTGATCTTATGAAATGCAATGTTCTGAATCGATTGGTAACATTTTTCTAACTGTGGCACAAGTATTATTAAAGATTTCACGATTTTATCTTCGCATATACCGAAATTCGCGTATGTCGATTACGTTTTTCGGCAATTATCATATGAAAACGCGTATTTAAACATAGTAAAAACCTTATATTCTTGTTATATTCTTTATTCTGCATCGATAGAATATAAAATCATTGAAATTGAACGAGATTTCAAGTTTTCGTTTTTCGACGATACGCGTATATGAGCGAAAAATCGTATATACGATATGAAAGAATGTTAAAAACTTTGATTCCAATATAAAATAGATGTTTGATCTTATGAAATGCAATGTTCTGAATCGATTGGTAACATTTCTCTAACTGTGGCACAAGTATTATTAAAGATTTCACGATTTTATCTTCGCATATACCGAAATTCGCGTATGTCGATAACGTTTTTCGACAATTATCATATGAAAACGCGTATTTGAACATAGTAAAAACGTTATATTCTTGTTATATTCTTTATTCTGCATCGATAGAATATAAAATCATTGAAATTGAACGAGATTTCAAGTTTTCGTTTTTCGACGATACGCGTATATGAGCGAAAAATCGTATATACGATATGAAAGAATGTTAAAAACTTTGATTCCAATATAAAATAGATGTTTGATCTTATGAAATGCAATGTTCTGAATCGATTGGTAACATTTTTCTAACTGTGGCACAAGTATTATTAAAGATTTCACGATTTTATCTTCGCATATACCGAAATTCGCGTATGTCGATTACGTTTTTCGACAATTATCATATGAAAACGCGTATTTAAACATAGTAAAAACGTTATATTCTTGTTATATTCTTTATTCTGCATCGATAGAATATAAAATCATTGAAATTGAACGAGATTTCAAGTTTTCGTTTTTCGACGATACGCGTATATGAGCGAAAAATCGTATATACGATATGAAAGAATGTTAAAAACTTTGATTCCAATATAAAATAGATGTTTGATCTTATGAAATGCAATGTTCTGAATCGATTGGTAACATTTTTCTAACTGTGGCACAAGTATTATTAAAGATTTCACGATTTTATCTTCGCATATACCGAAATTCGCGTATGTCGATTACGTTTTTCGGCAATTATCATATGAAAACGCGTATTTAAACATAGTAAAAACGTTATATTCTTGTTATATTCTTTATTCTGCATCGATAGAATATAAAATCATTGAAATTGAACGAGATTTCAAGTTTTCGTTTTTCGACGATACGCGTATATGAGCGAAAAATCGTATATACGATATGAAAGAATGTTAAAAACTTTGATTCCAATATAAAATAGATGTTTGATCTTATGAAATGCAATGTTCTGAATCGATTGGTAACATTTCTCTAACTGTGGCACAAGTATTATTAAAGATTTCACGATTTTATCTTCGCATATACCGAAATTCGCGTATGTCGATAACGTTTTTCGACAATTATCATATGAAAACGCGTATTTGAACATAGTAAAAACGTTATATTCTTGTTATATTCTTTATTCTGCATCGATAGAATATAAAATCATTGAAATTGAACGAGATTTCAAGTTTTCGTTTTTCGACGATACGCGTATATGAGCGAAAAATCGTATATACGATATGAAAGAATGTTAAAAACTTTGATTCCAATATAAAATAGATGTTTGATCTTATGAAATGCAATGTTCTGAATCGATTGGTAACATTTTTCTAACTGTGGCACAAGTATTATTAAAGATTTCACGATTTTATCTTCGCATATACCGAAATTCGCGTATGTCGATTACGTTTTTCGACAATTATCATATGAAAACGCGTATTTAAACATAGTAAAAACGTTATATTCTTGTTATATTCTTTATTCTGCATCGATAGAATATAAAATCATTGAAATTGAACGAGATTTCAAGTTTTCGTTTTTCGACGATACGCGTATATGAGCGAAAAATCGTATATACGATATGAAAGAATGTTAAAAACTTTGATTCCAATATAAAATAGATGTTTGATCTTATGAAATGCAAAGTTCTGAATCGATTGGTAACATTTTTCTAACTGTGGCACAAGTATTATTAAAGATTTCACGATTTTATCTTCGCATATACCGAAATTCGCGTATGTCGATTACGTTTTTCGACAATTATCATATGAAAACGCGTATTTAAACATAGTAAAAACGTTATATTCTTGTTATATTCTTTATTCTGCATCGATAGAATATAAAATCATTGAAATTGAACGAGATTTCAAGTTTTCGTTTTTCGACGATACGCGTATATGAGCGAAAAATCGTATATACGATATGAAAGAATGTTAAAAACTTTGATTCCAATATAAAAGAGATGTTTGATCTTATGAAATGCAATGTTCTGAATCGATTGGTAACATTTTTCTAACTGTGGCACAAGTATTATTAAAGATTTCACGATTTTATCTTCGCATATACCGAAATTCGCGTATGTCGATTACGTTTTTCGGCAATTATCATATGAAAACGCGTATTTAAACATAGTAAAAACGTTATATTCTTGTTATATTCTTTATTCTGCATCGATAGAATATAAAATCATTGAAATTGAACGAGATTTCAAGTTTTCGTTTTTCGACGATACGCGTATATGAGCGAAAAATCGTATATACGATATGAAAGAATGTTAAAAACTTTGATTCCAATATAAAATAGATGTTTGATCTTATGAAATGCAATGTTCTGAATCGATTGGTAACATTTTTCTAACTGTGGCACAAGTATTATTAAAGATTTCACGATTTTATCTTCGCATATACCGAAATTCGCGTATGTCGATTACGTTTTTCTACATTTATCATATGAAAACGCGTATTTAAACATAGTAAAAACTTTATATTCTTGTTATATTCTTTATTCTGCATCGATAGAATATAAAATAATTGAAATTGAACGAGATTTCAAGTTTTCGTTTTTCGACGATACGCGTATATGAGCGAAAAATCGTATATACGATATGAAAGAATGTTAAAAACTTTGATTCCAATATAAAATAGATGTTTGATCTTATGAAATGCAATGTTCTGAATCGATTGGTAACATTTTTCTAACTGTGGCACAAGTATTATTAAAGATTTCACGATTTTATCTTCGCATATACCGAAATTCGCGTATGTCGATTACGTTTTTCGACAATTATCATATGAAAACGCGTATTTAAACATAGTAAAAACGTTATATTCTTGTTATATTCTTTATTCTGCATCGATAGAATATAAAATCATTGAAATTGAACGAGATTTCAAGTTTTCGTTTTTCGACGATACGAGTATATGAGCGAAAAATCGTATATACGATATGAAAGAATGTTAAAAACTTTGATTCCAATATAAAATAGATGTTTGATCTTATGAAATGCAATGTTCTGAATCGATTGGTAACATTTTTCTAACTGTGGCACAAGTATTATTAAAGATTTCACGATTTTATCTTCGCATATACCGATATTCGCGTATGTCGATTACGTTTTTCGACAATTATCATATGAAAACGCGTATTTAAACATAGTAAAAACGTTATATTCTTGTTATATTCTTTATTCTGCATCGATAGAATATAAAATCATAGAAATTGAACGAGATTTCAAGTTTTCGTTTTTCGACGATACGCGTATATGAGCGAAAAATCGTATATACGATATGAAGGAATGTTAAAAACTTTGATTCCAATATAAAATAGATGTTTGATCTTATGAAATGCAATGTTCTGAATCGATTGGTAACATTTTTCTAACTGTGGCACAAGTATTATTAAAGATTTCACGATTTTATCTTCGCATATACCGAAATTCGCGTATGTCGATTACGTTTTTCGACAATTATCATATGAAAACGCGTATTTAAACATAGTAAAAACGTTATATTCTTGTTATATTCTTTATTCTGCATCGATAGAATATAAAATCATTGAAATTGAACGAGATTTCAAGTTTTCGTTTTTCGACGATACACGTATATGAGCGAAAAATCGTATATACGATATGAAAGAATGTTAACAACTTTGATTCCAATATAAAATAGATGTTTGATCTTATGAAATGCAATGTTCTGAATCGATTGGTAACATTTTTCTAACTGTGGCACAAGTATTATTAAAGATTTCACGATTTTATCTTCGCATATACCGAAATTCGCGTATGTCGATTACGTTTTTCGACAATTATCATATGAAAACGCGTATTTAAACATAGTAAAAACGTTATATTCTTGTTATATTCTTTATTCTGCATCGATAGAATATAAAATCATTGAAATTGAACGAGATTTCAAGTTTTCGTTTTTCGACGATACGCGTATATGAGCGAAAAATCGTATATACGATATGAAAGAATGTTAAAAACTTTGATTCCAATATAAAATAGATGTTTGATCTTATGAAATGCAATGTTCTGAATCGATTGGTAACATTTTTCTAACTGTGGCACAAGTATTATTAAAGATTTCACGATTTTATCTTCGCATATACCGAAATTCGCGTATGTCGATTACGTTTTTCGACAATTATCATATGAAAACGCGTATTTAAACATAGTAAAAACGTTATATTCTTGTTATATTCTTTATTCTGCATCGATAGAATATAAAATCATTGAAATTGAACGAGATTTCAAGTTTTCGTTTTTCGACGATACGCGTATATGAGCGAAAAATCGTATATACGATATGAAAGAATGTTAAAAACTTTGATTCCAATATAAAATAGATGTTTGATCTTATGAAATGCAATGTTCTGAATCGATTGGTAACATTTTTCTAACTGTGGCACAAGTATTATTAAAGATTTCACGATTTTATCTTCGCATATACCGAAATTCGCGTATGTCGATTACGTTTTTCGACAATTATCATATGAAAACGCGTATTTAAACATAGTAAAAACGTTATATTCTTGTTATATTCTTTATTCTGCATCGATAGAATATAAAATCATTGAAATTGAACGAGATTTCAAGTTTTCGTTTTTCGACGATACGCGTATATGAGCGAAAAATCGTATATACGATATGAAAGAATGTTAAAAACTTTGATTCCAATATAAAATAGATGTTTGATCTTATGAAATGCAATGTTCTGAATCGATTGGTAACATTTTTCTAACTGTTGCACAAGTATTATTAAAGATTTCACGATTTTATCTTCGCATATACCGAAATTCGCGTATGTCGATTACGTTTTTCGACAATTATCATATGAAAACGCGTATTTAAACATAGTAAAAACGTTATATTCTTGTTATATTCTTTATTCTGCATCGATAGAATATAAAATCATTGAAATTGAACGAGATTTCAAGTTTTCGTTTTTCGACGATACGCGTATATGAGCGAAAAATCGTATATACGATATGAAAGAATGTTAAAAACTTTGATTCCAATATAAAATAGATGTTTGATCTTATGAAATGCAATGTTCTGAATCGATTGGTAACATTTTTCTAACTGTGGCACAAGTATTATTAAAGATTTCACGATTTTATCTTCGCATATACCGAAATTCGCGTATGTCGATTACGTTTTTCGACAATTATCATATGAAAACGCGTATTTAAATATAGTAAAAACGTTATATTCTTGTTATATTCTTTATTCTGCATCGATAGAATATAAAATCATTGAAATTGAACGAGATTTCAAGTTTTCGTTTTTCGACGATACGCGTATATGAGCGAAAAATCGTATATACGATATGAAAGAATGTTAAAAACTTTGATTCCAATATAAAATAGATGTTTGATCTTATGAAATGCAATGTTCTGAATCGATTGGTAACATTTTTCTAACTGTGGCACAAGTATTATTAAAGATTTCACGATTTTATCTTCGCATATACCGAAATTCGCGTATGTCGATTACGTTTTTCGACAATTATCATATGAAAACGCGTATTTAAACATAGTAAAAACGTTATAATCTTGTTATATTCTTTATTCTGCATCGATAGAATATAAAATCATTGAAATTGAACGAGATTTCAAGTTTTCGTGTTTCGACGATACGCGTATATGAGCGAAAAATCGTATATACGATATGAAAGAATGTTAAAAACTTTGATTCCAATATAAAATAGATGTTTGATCTTATGAAATGCAATGTTCTGAATCGATTGGTAACATTTTTCTAACGGTGGCACAAGTATTATTAAAGATTTCACGATTTTATCTTCGCATATACCGAAATTCGCGTATGTCGATTACGTTTTTCGACAATTATCATATGAAAACGCGTATTTAAACATAGTAAAAACGTTATATTCTTGTTATATTCTTTATTCTGCATTGTTAGAATATAAAATCATTGAAATTGAACGAGATTTCAAGTTTTCGTTTTTCGACGATACGCGTATATGAGCGAAAAATCGTATATACGATATGAAAGAATGTTAAAAACTTTGATTCCAATATAAAATAGATGTTTGATCTTATGAAATGCAATGTTCTGAATCGATTGGTAACATTTTTCTAACTGTGGCACAAGTATTATTAAAGATTTCACGATTTTATCTTCGCATATACCGAAATTCGCGTATGTCGATTACGCTTTTCGACAATTATCATATGAAAACGCGTATTTAAACATAGTAAAAACGTTATATTCTTGTTATATTCTTTATTCTGCATCGATAGAATATAAAATCATTGAAATTGAACGAGATTTCAAGTTTTCGTTTTTCGACGATACGCGTATATGAGCGAAAAATCGTATATACGATATGAAAGAATGTTAAAAACTTTGATTCCAATATAAAATAGATGTTTGATCTTATGAAATGCAATGTTCTGAATCGATTGGTAACATTTTTCTAACTGTGGCACAAGAATTATTAAAGATTTCACGATTTTATCTTCGCATATACCGAAATTCGCGTATGTCGATTACGTTTTTCGACAATTATCATATGAAAACGCGTATTTAAACATAGTAAAAACGTTATATTCTTGTTATATTCTTTATTCTGCATCGATAGAATATAAAATCATTGAAATTGAACGAGATTTCAAGTTTTCGTTTTTCGACGATACGCGTATATGAGCGAAAAATCGTATATACGATATGAAAGAATGTTAAAAACTTTGATTCCAATATAAAATAGATGTTTGATCTTATGAAATGCAATGTTCTGAATCGATTGGTAACATTTTTCTAACTGTGGCACAAGTATTATTAAAGATTTCACGATTTTATCTTCGCATATACCGAAATTCGCGTATGTCGATTACGTTTTTCGACAATTATCATATGAAAACGCGTATTTAAACATAGTAAAAACGTTATATTCTTGTTATATTCTTTATTCTGCATCGATAGAATATAAAATCATTGAAATTGAACGAGATTTCAAGTTTTCGTTTTTCGACGATACGCGTATATGAGCGAAAAATCGTATATACGATATGAAAGAATGTTAAAAACTTTGATTCCAATATAAAATAGATGTTTGATCTTATGAAATGCAATGTTCTGAATCGATTGGTAACATTTTTCTAACTGTGGCACAAGTATTATTAAAGATTTCACGATTTTATCTTCGCATATACCGAAATTCGCGTATGTCGATTACGTTTTTCGACAATTATCATATGAAAACGCGTATTTAAACATAGTAAAAACGTTATATTCTTGTTATATTCTTTATTCTGCATCGTTAGAATATAAAATCATTGAAATTGAACGAGATTTCAAGTTTTCGTTTTTCGACGATACGCGTATATGAGCGAAAAATCGTATATACGATATGAAAGAATGTTAAAAACTTTGATTCCAATATAAAATAGATGTTTGATCTTATGAAATGCAATGTTCTGAATCGATTGGTAACATTTTTCTAACTGTGGCACAAGTATTATTAAAGATTTCACGATTTTATCTTCGCATATACCGAAATTCGCGTATGTCGATTACGTTTTTCGACAATTGTCATATGAAAACGCGTATTTAAACATAGTAAAAACGTTATATTCTTGTTATATTCTTTATTCTGCATCGATAGAATATAAAATCATTGAAATTGAACGAGATTTCAAGTTTTCGCTTTTCGACGATACGCGTATATGAGCGAAAAATCGTATATACGATATGAAAGAATGTTAAAAACTTTGATTCCAATATAAAATAGATGTTTGATCTTATGAAATGCAATGTTCTGAATCGATTGGTAACATTTTTCTAACTGTGGCACAAGTATTATTAAAGATTTCACGATTTTATCTTCGCATATACCGAAATTCGCGTATGTCGATTACGTTTTTCGACAATTATCATATGAAAACGCGTATTTAAACATAGTAAAAACGTTATATTCTTGTTATATTCTTTATTCTGCATCGATAGAATATAAAATTATTGAAATTGAACGAGATTTCAAGTTTTCGTTTTTCGACGATACGCGTATATGAGCGAAAAATCGTATATACGATATGAAAGAATGTTAAAAACTTTGATTCCAATATAAAATAGATGTTTGATCTTATGAAATGCAATGTTCTGAATCGATTGGTAACATTTTTCTAACTGTGGCACAAGTATTATTAAAGATTTCACGATTTTATCTTCGCATATACCGAAATTCGCGTATGTCGATTACGTTTTTCGACAATTATCATATGAAAACGCGTATTTAAACATAGTAAAAACGTTATATTCTTGTTATATTCTTTATTCTGCATCGATAGAATATAAAATCATTGAAATTGAACGAGATTTCAAGTTTTCGTTTTTCGACGATACGCGTATATGAGCGAAAAATCGTATATACGATATGAAAGAATGTGAAAAACTTTGATTCCAATATAAAATAGATGTTTGATCTTATGAAATGCAATGTTCTGAATCGATTGGTAACATTTCTCTAACTGTGGCACAAGTATTATTAAAGATTTCACGATTTTATCTTCGCAAATACCGAAATTCGCGTATGTCGATTACGTTTTTCGACAATTATCATATGAAAACGTGTATTTAGACATAGTAAAAACGTTATATTCTTGTTATATTCTTTATTCTGCATCGATAGAATATAAAATCATTGAAATTGAACGACATTTCAAGTTTTCGTTTTTCGACGATACGCGTATATGATCGAAAAATCGTATATACGATATGAAAGAATGTTAAAAACTTTGATTCCAATATAAAATAGATGTTTGATCTTATGAAATGCAATGTTCTGAATCGATTGGTAACATTTTTCTAACTGTGGCACAAGTATTATTAAAGATTTCACGATTTTATCTTCGCATATACCGAAATTCGCGTATGTCGATTACGTTTTTCGACAATTATCATATGAAAACGCGTATTTAAACATAGTAAAAACGTTATATTCTTGTTATATTCTTTATTCTGCATCGATAGAATATAAAATTATTGAAATTGAACGAGATTTCAAGTTTTCGTTTTTCGACGATACGCGTATATGAGTGAAAAATCGTATATACGATATGAAAGAATGTTAAAAACTTTGATTCCAATATAAAATAGATGTTTGATCTTATGAAATGCAATGTTCTGAATCGATTGGTAACATTTTTCTAACTGTGGCACAAGTATTATTAAAGATTTCACGATTTTATCTTCGCATATACCGAAATTCGCGTATGTCGATTACGTTTTTCGACAATTATCATATGAAAACGCGTATTTAAACATAGTAAAAACGTTATATTCTTGTTATATTCTTTATTCTGCATCGATAGAATATAAAATCATTGAAATTGAACGAGATTTCAAGTTTTCGTTTTTCGACGATACGCGTATATGAGCGAAAAATCGTATATACGATATGAAAGAATGTTAAAAACTTTGATTCCAATATAAAATAGATGTTTGATCTTATGAAATGCAATGTTCTGAATCGATTGGTAACATTTTTCTAACGGTGGCACAAGTATTATTAAAGATTTCACGATTTTATCTTCGCATATACCGAAATTCGCGTATGTCGATTACGTTTTTCGACAATTATCATATGAAAACGCGTATTTAAACATAGTAAAAACGTTATATTCTTGTTATATTCTTTATTCTGCATTGTTAGAATATAAAATCATTGAAATTGAACGAGATTTCAAGTTTTCGTTTTTCGACGATACGCGTATATGAGCGAAAAATCGTATATACGATATGAAAGAATGTTAAAAACTTTGATTCCAATATAAAATAGATGTTTGATCTTATGAAATGCAATGTTCTGAATCGATTGGTAACATTTTTCTAACTGTGGCACAAGTATTATTAAAGATTTCACGATTTTATCTTCGCATATACCGAAATTCGCGTATGTCGATTACGTTTTTCGACAATTATCATATGAAAACGCGTATTTAAACATAGTAAAAACGTTATATTCTTGTTATATTCTTTATTCTGCATCGATAGAATATAAAATCATTGAAATTGAACGAGATTTCAAGTTTTCGTTTTTCGACGATACGCGTATATGAGCGAAAAATCGTATATACGATATGAAAGAATGTTAAAAACTTTGATTCCAATATAAAATAGATGTTTGATCTTATGAAATGCAATGTTCTGAATCGATTGGTAACATTTTTCTAACTGTGGCACAAGTATTATTAAAGATTTCACGATTTTATCTTCGCATATACCGAAATTCGCGTATGTCGATTACGTTTTTCGACAATTATCATATGAAAACGCGTATTTAAACATAGTAAAAACGTTATATTCTTGTTATATTCTTTATTCTGCATCGATAGAATATAAAATCATTGAAATTGAACGAGATTTCAAGTTTTCGTTTTTCGACGATACGCGTATATGAGCGAAAAATCGTATATACGATATGAAAGAATGTTAAAAACTTTGATTCCAATATAAAATAGATGTTTGATCTTATGAAATGCAATGTTCTGAATCGATTGGTAACATTTTTCTAACTGTGGCACAAGTATTATTAAAGATTTCACGATTTTATCTTCGCATATACCGAAATTCGCGTATGTCGATTACGTTTTTCGACAATTATCATATGAAAACGCGTATTTAAACATAGTAAAGACGTTATATTCTTGTTATATTCTTTATTCTGCATCGATAGAATATAAAATCATTGAAATTGAACGAGATTTCAAGTTTTCGTTTTTCGACGATACGCGTATATGAGCGAAAAATCGTATATACGATATGAAAGAATGTTAAAAACTTTGATTCCAATATAAAATAGATGTTTGATCTTATGAAATGCAATGTTCTGAATCGATTGGTAACATTTTTCTAACTGTGGCACAAGTATTATTAAAGATTTCACGATTTTATCTTCGCATATACCGAAATTCGCGTATGTCGATTACGTTTTTCGACAATTATCATATGAAAACGCGTATTGAAACATAGTAAAAACGTTATATTCTTGTTATATTCTTTATTCTGCATCGATAGAATATAAAATCATTGAAATTGAACGAGATTTCAAGTTTTCGTTTTTCGACGATACGCGTATATGAGCGAAAAATCGTATATACGATATGAAAGAATGTTAAAAACTTTGATTCCAATATAAAATAGATGTTTGATCTTATGAAATGCAATGTTCTGAATCGATTGGTAACATTTTTCTAACTGTGGCACAAGTATTATTAAAGATTTCACGATTTTATCTTCGCATATACCGAAATTCGCGTATGTCGATTACGTTTTTCGACAATTATCATATGAAAACGCGTATTTATACATAGTAAAAACGTTATATTCTTGTTATATTCTTTATTCTGCATCGATAGAATATAAAATCATTGAAATTGAACGAGATTTCAAGTTTTCGTTTTTCGACGATACGCGTATATGAGCGAAAAATCGTATATACGATATGAAAGAATGTTAAAAACTTTGATTCCAATATAAAATAGATGTTTGATCTTATGAAATGCAATGTTCTGAATCGATTGGTAACATTTTTCTAACTGTTGCACAAGTATTATTAAAGATTTCACGATTTTATCTTCGCATATACCGAAATTCGCGTATGTCGATTACGTTTTTCGACAATTATCATATGAAAACGCGTATTTAAACATAGTAAAAACGTTATATTCTTGTTATATTCTTTATTCTGCATCGATAGAATATAAAATCATTGAAATTGAACGAGATTTCAAGTTTTCGTTTTTCGACGATACGCGTATATGAGCGAAAAATCGTATATACGATATGAAAGAATGTTAAAAACTTTGATTCCAATATAAAATATATGTTTGATCTTATGAAATGCAATGTTCTGAATCGATTGGTAACATTTTTCTAACTGTGGCACAAGTATTATTAAAGATTTCACGATTTTATCTTCGCATATACCGAAATTCGCGTATGTCGATTACGTTTTTCGACAATTATCATATGAAAACGCGTATTTAAACATAGTAAAAACGTTATATTCTTGTTATATTCTTTATTCTGCATCGATAGAATATAAAATCATTGAAATTGAACGAGATTTCAAGTTTTCGTGTTTCGACGATACGCGTATATGAGCGAAAAATCGTATATACGATATGAAAGAATGTTAAAAACTTTGATTCCAATATAAAATAGATGTTTGATCTTATGAAATGCAATGTTCTGAATCGATTGGTAACATTTTTCTAACGGTGGCACAAGTATTATTAAAGATTTCACGATTTTATCTTCGCATATACCGAAATTCGCGTATGTCGATTACGTTTTTCGACAATTATCATATGAAAACGCGTATTTAAACATAGTAAAAACGTTATATTCTTGTTATATTCTTTATTCTGCATTGTTAGAATATAAAATCATTGAAATTGAACGAGATTTCAAGTTTTCGTTTTTCGACGATACGCGTATATGAGCGAAAAATCGTATATACGATATGAAAGAATGTTAAAAACTTTGATTCCAATATAAAATAGATGTTTGATCTTATGAAATGCAATGTTCTGAATCGATTGGTAACATTTTTCTAACTGTGGCACAAGTATTATTAAAGATTTCACGATTTTATCTTCGCATATACCGAAATTCGCGTATGTCGATTACGTTTTTCGACAATTATCATATGAAAACGCGTATTTAAACATAGTAAAAACGTTATATTCTTGTTATATTCTTTATTCTGCATCGATAGAATATAAAATCATTGAAATTGAACGAGATTTCAAGTTTTCGTTTTTCGACGATACGCGTATATGAGCGAAAAATCGTATATACGATATGAAAGAATGTTAAAAACTTTGATTCCAATATAAAATAGATGTTTGATCTTATGAAATGCAATGTTCTGAATCGATTGGTAACATTTTTCTAACTGTGGCACAAGTATTATTAAAGATTTCACGATTTTATCTTCGCATATACCGAAATTCGCGTATGTCGATTACGTTTTTCGACAATTATCATATGAAAACGCGTATTTAAACATAGTAAAAACGTTATATTCTTGTTATATTCTTTATTCTGCATCGATAGAATATAAAATCATTGAAATTGAACGAGATTTCAAGTTTTCGTTTTTCGACGATACGCGTATATGAGCGAAAAATCGTATATACGATATGAAAGAATGTTAAAAACTTTGATTCCAATATAAAATAGATGTTTGATCTTATGAAATGCAATGTTCTGAATCGATTGGTAACATTTTTCTAACTGTGGCACAAGTATTATTAAAGATTTCACGATTTTAACTTCGCATATACCGAAATTCGCGTATGTCGATTACGTTTTTCGACAATTATCATATGAAAACGCGTATTTAAACATAGTAAAAACGTTATATTCTTGTTATATTCTTTATTCTGCATCGATAGAATATAAAATCATTGAAATTGAACGAGATTTCAAGTTTTCGTTTTTCGACGATACGCGTATATGAGCGAAAAATCGTATATACGATATGAAAGAATGTTAAAAACTTTGATTCCAATATAAAATAGATGTTTGATCTTATGAAATGCAATGTTCTGAATCGATTGGTAACATTTTTCTAACTGTGGCACAAGTATTATTAAAGATTTCACGATTTTATCTTCGCATATACCGAAATTCGCGTATGTCGATTACGTTTTTCGACAATTATCATATGAAAACGCGTATTTAAACATAGTAAAAACGTTATATTCTTGTTATATACTTTATTCTGCATCGATAGAATATAAAATCATTGAAATTGAACGAGATTTCAAGTTTTCGTTTTTCGTCGATACGCGTATATGAGCGAAAAATCGTATATACGATATGAAAGAATGTTAAAAACTTTGATTCCAATATAAAATAGATGTTTGATCTTATGAAATGCAATGTTCTGAATCGATTGGTAACATTTTTCTAACTGTGGCACAAGTATTATTAAAGATTTCACGATTTTATCTTCGCATATACCGAAATTCGCGTATGTCGATTACGTTTTTCGACAATTATCATATGAAAACGCGTATTTAAACATAGTAAAAACGTTATATTCTTGTTATATTCTTTATTCTGCATCGATAGAATATAAAATCATTGAAATTGAACGAGATTTCAAGTTTTCGTTTTTCGACGATACGCGTATATGAGCGAAAAATCGTATATACGATATGAAAGAATGTTAAAAACTTTGATTCCAATATAAAATAGATGTTTGATCTTATGAAATGCAATGTTCTGAATCGATTGGTAACATTTTTCTAACTGTGGCACAAGTATTATTAAAGATTTCACGATTTTATCTTGGCATATACCGAAATTCGCGTATGTCGATTACGTTTTTCGACAATTATCATATGAAAACGCGTATTTAAACATAGTAAAAACGTTATATTCTTGTTATATTCTTTATTCTGCATCGATAGAATATAAAATCATTGAAATTGAACGAGATTTCAAGTTTTCGTTTTTCGACGATACGCGTATATGAGCGAAAAATCGTATATACGATATGAAAGAATGTTAAAAACTTTGATTCCAATATAAAATAGATGTTTGATCTTATGAAATGCAATGTTCTGAATCGATTGGTAACATTTTTCTAACTGTGGCACTAGTATTATTAAAGATTTCACGATTTTATCTTCGCATATACCGAAATTCGCGTATGTCGATTACGTTTTTCGACAATTATCATATGAAAACGCGTATTTAAACATAGTAAAAACGTTATATTCTTGTTATATTCTTTATTCTGCATCGATAGAATAT
The DNA here is from genome assembly GCF_910589235.1 of Vespa crabro. Classification (NCBI taxonomy): domain Eukaryota; kingdom Metazoa; phylum Arthropoda; class Insecta; order Hymenoptera; family Vespidae; genus Vespa; species Vespa crabro. Next base: position 70,141 of record NW_025813617.1, read on the forward strand.
AAAATCATTGAAATTGAACGAGATTTCAAGTTTTCGTGTTTCGACGATACGCGTATATGAGCGAAAAATCGTATATACGATATGAAAGAATGTTAAAAACTTTGATTCCAATATAAAATAGATGTTTGATCTTATGAAATGCAATGTTCTGAATCGATTGGTAACATTTTTCTAACGGTGGCACAAGTATTATTAAAGATTTCACGATTTTATCTTCGCATATACCGAAATTCGCGTATGTCGATTACGTTTTTCGACAATTATCATATGAAAACGCGTATTTAAACATAGTAAAAACGTTATATTCTTGTTATATTCTTTATTCTGCATTGTTAGAATATAAAATCATTGAAATTGAACGAGATTTCAAGTTTTCGTTTTTCGACGATACGCGTATATGAGCGAAAAATCGTATATACGATATGAAAGAATGTTAAAAACTTTGATTCCAATATAAAATAGATGTTTGATCTTATGAAATGCAATGTTCTGAATCGATTGGTAACATTTTTCTAACTGTGGCACAAGTATTATTAAAGATTTCACGATTTTATCTTCGCATATACCGAAATTCGCGTATGTCGATTACGTTTTTCGACAATTATCATATGAAAACGCGTATTTAAACATAGTAAAAACGTTATATTCTTGTTATATTCTTTATTCTGCATCGATAGAATATAAAATCATTGAAATTGAACGAGATTTCAAGTTTTCGTTTTTCGACGATACGCGTATATGAGCGAAAAATCGTATATACGATATGAAAGAATGTTAAAAACTTTGATTCCAATATAAAATAGATGTTTGATCTTATGAAATGCAATGTTCTGAATCGATTGGTAACATTTTTCTAACTGTGGCACAAGTATTATTAAAGATTTCACGATTTTAACTTCGCATATACCGAAATTCGCGTATGTCGATTACGTTTTTCGACAATTATCATATGAAAACGCGTATTTAAACATAGTAAAAACGTTATATTCTTGTTATATTCTTTATTCTGCATCGATAGAATATAAAATCATTGAAATTGAACGAGATTTCAAGTTTTCGTTTTTCGACGATACGCGTATATGAGCGAAAAATCGTATATACGATATGAAAGAATGTTAAAAACTTTGATTCCAATATAAAATAGATGTTTGATCTTATGAAATGCAATGTTCTGAATCGATTGGTAACATTTTTCTAACTGTGGCACAAGTATTATTAAAGATTTCACGATTTTATCTTCGCATATACCGAAATTCGCGTATGTCGATTACGTTTTTCGACAATTATCATATGAAAACGCGTATTTAAACATAGTAAAAACGATATATTCTTGTTATATTCTTTATTCTGCATCGATAGAATATAAAATCATTGAAATTGAACGAGATTTCAAGTTTTCGTTTTTCGACGATACGCGTATATGAGCGAAAAATCGTATATACGATATGAAAGAATGTTAAAAACTTTGATTCCAATATAAAATAGATGTTTGATCTTATGAAATGCAATGTTCTGAATCGATTGGTAACATTTTTCTAACTGTGGCACAAGTATTATTAAAGATTTCACGATTTTATCTTCGCATATACCGAAATTCGCGTATGTCGATTACGTTTTTCGACAATTATCATATGAAAACGCGTATTTAAACATAGTAAAAACGTTATATTCTTGTTATATTCTTTATTCTGCATCGATAGAATATAAAATCATTGAAATTGAACGAGATTTCAAGTTTTCGTTTTTCGACGATACGCGTATATGAGCGAAAAATCGTATATACGATATGAAAGAATGTTAAAAACTTTGATTCCAATATAAAATAGATGATTGATCTTATGAAATGCAATGTTCTGAATCGATTGGTAACATTTTTCTAACTGTGGCACTAGTATTATTAAAGATTTCACGATTTTATCTTCGCATATACCGAAATTCGCGTATGTCGATTACGTTTTTCGACAATTATCATATGAAAACGCGTATTTAAACATAGTAAAAACGTTATATTCTTGTTATATTCTTTATTCTGCATCGATAGAATATAAAATCATTGAAATTGAACGAGATTTCAAGTTTTCGTTTTTCGACGATACGCGTATATGAGCGAAAAATCGTATATACGGTATGAAAGAATGTTAAAAACTTTGATTCCAATATAATATAGATGTTTGATCTTATGAAATGCAATGTTCTGAATCGATTGGTAACATTTTTCTAACTGTGGCACAAGTATTATTAAAGATTTCACGATTTTATCTTCGCATATACCGAAATTGGCGTATGTCGATTACGTTTTTCGACAATTATCATATGAAAACGCGTATTTAAACATAGTAAAAACGTTATATTCTTGTTATATTCTTTATTCTGCATCGATAGAATATAAAATCATTGAAATTGAACGAGATTTCAAGTTTTCATTTTCGACGATTCGCGTATATGAGCGAAAAATCGTATATACGATATGAAAGAATGTTAAAAACTTTGATTCCAATATAAAATAGATGTTTGATCTTATGAAATGCAATGTTCTGAATCGATTGATAACATTTTTCTAACTGTGGCACTAGTATTATTAAAGATTTCACGATTTTATCTTCGCATATACCGAAATTCGCGTATGTCGATTACGTTTTTCGACAATTATCATATGAAAACGCGTATTTAAACATAGTAAAAACGTTATATTCTTGTTATATTCTTTATTCTGCATCGATAGAATATAACATCATTGAAATTGAACGAGATTTCAAGTTTTCGTTTTTCGACGATACGCGTATATGAGCGAAAAATCGTATATACGATATGAAAGAATGTTAAAAACTTTGATTCCAATATAAAATAGATGTTTGATCTTATGAAATGCAATGTTCTGAATCGATTGGTAACATTTTTCTAACTGTGGCACTAGTATTATTAAAGATTTCACGATTTTATCTTCGCATATACCGAAATTCGCGTATGTCGATTACGTTTTTCGACAATTATCATATGAAAACGCGTATTTTAACATAGTAAAAACGTTATATTCTTGTTATATTCTTTATTCTGCATCGATAGAATATAAAATCATTGAAATTGAACGAGATTTCAAGTTTTCGTTTTTCGACGATACGCGTATATGAGCGAAAAATCGTATATACGATATGAAAGAATGTTAAAAACTTTGATTCCAATATAAAATAGATGTTTGATCTTATGAAATGCAATGTTCTGAATCGATTGGTAACATTTTTCTAACTGTGGCACAAGTATTATTAAAGATTTCACGATTTTATCTTCGCATATACCGAAATTCGCGTATGTCGATTACGTTTTTCGACAATTATCATATGAAAGCGCGTATTTAAACATAGTAAAAACGTTATATTCTTGTTATATTCTTTATTCTGCATCGATAGAATATAAAATCATTGAAATTGAACGAGATTTCAAGTTTTCGTTTTTCGACGATACGCGTATATGAGCGAAAAATCGTATATACGATATGAAAGAATGTTAAAAACTTTGATTCCAATATAAAACAGATGTTTGATCTTATGAAATGCAATGTTCTGAATCGATTGGTAACATTTTTCTAACTGTGGCACAAGTATTATTAAAGATTTCACGATTTTATCTTCGCATATACCGAAATTCGCGTATGTCGATTACGTTTTTCGACAATTATCATATGAAAACGCGTATTTAAACATAGTAAAAACGTTATATTCTTGTTATATTCTTTATTCTGCATCGATAGAATATAAAATCATTGAAATTGAACGAGATTTCAAGTTTTCGTTTTTCGACGATACGCGTATATGAGCGAAAAATCGTATATACGATATGAAAGAATGTTAAAAACTTTGATTCCAATATAAAATAGATGTTTGATCTTATGAAATGCAATGTTCTGAATCGATTGGTAACATTTTTCTAACAGTGGCACAAGTATTATTAAAGATTTCACGATTTTATCTTCGCATATACCGAAATTCGCGTATGTCGATTACGTTTTTCGACAATTATCATATGAAAACGCGTATTTAAACATAGTAAAAACGTTATATTCTTGTTATATTCTTTATTCTGCATCGATAGAATATAAAATCATTGAAATTGAACGAGATTTCAAGTTTTCGTTTTTCGACGATTCGCGTATATGAGCGAAAAATCGTACATACGATATGAAAGAATGTTAAAAACTTTGATTCCAATATAAAATAGATGTTTGATCTTATGAAATGCAATGTTCTGAATCGATTGGTAACATTTTTCTAACTGTGGCACTAGTATTATTAAAGATTTCACGATTTTATCTTCGCATATACCGAAATTCGCGTATGTCGATTACGTTTTTCGACAATTATCATATGAAAACGCGTATTTAAACATAGTAAAAACGTTATATTCTTGTTATATTCTTTATTCTGCATCGATAGAATATAAAATCATTGAAATTGAACGAGATTTCAAGTTTTCGTTTTTCGACGATACGCGTATATGAGCGAAAAATCGTATATACGATATGAAAGAATGTTAAAAACTTTGATTCCAATATAAAATAGATGTTTGATCTTATGAAATGCAATGTTCTGAATCGATTGGTAACATTTTTCTAACTGTGGCACAAGTATTATTAAAGATTTCACGATTTTATCTTCGCATATACCGAAATTCGCGTATGTCGATTACGTTTTTCGACAATTATCATATGAAAACGCGTATTTAAACATAGTAAAAACGTTATATTCTTGTTATATTCTTTATTCTGCATCGATAGAATATAAAATCATTGAAATTGAACGAGATTTCAAGTTTTCGTTTTTCGACGATACGCGTATATGAGCGAAAAATCGTATATACGATATGAAAGAATGTTAAAAACTTTGATTCCAATATAAAATAGATGTTTGATCTTATGAAATGCAATGTTCTGAATCGATTGGTAACATTTTTCTAACTGTGGCACAAGTATTATTAAAGATTTCACGATTTTATCTTCGCATATACCGAAATTCGCGTATGTCGATTACGTTTTTCGACAATTATCATATGAAAACGCGTATTTAAACATAGTAAAAACGTTATATACTTGTTATATTCTTTATTCTGCATCGATAGAATATAAAATCATTGAAATTGAACGAGATTTCAAGTTTTCGTTTTTCGACGATACGCGTATATGAGCGAAAAATCGTATATACGATATGAAAGAATGTTAAAAACTTTGATTCCAATATAAAATAGATGTTTGATCTTATGAAATGCAATGTTCTGAATCGATTGGTAACATTTTTCTAACTGTGGCACAAGTATTATTAAAGATTTCACGATTTTATCTTCGCATATACCGAAATTCGCGTATGTCGATTACGTTTTTCGACAATTATCATATGAAAACGCGTATTTAAACATAGTAAAAACGTTATATTCTTGTTATATTCTTTATTCTGCATCGATAGAATATAACATCATTGAAATTGAACGAGATTTCAAGTTTTCGTTTTTCGACGATACGCGTATATGAGCGAAAAATCGTATATACGATATGAAAGAATGTTAAAAACTTTGATTCCAATATAAAATAGATGTTTGATCTTATGAAATGCAATGTTCTGAAACGATTGGTAACATTTTTCTAACTGTGGCACAAGTATTATTAAAGATTTCACGATTTTATCTTCGCATATACCGAAATTCGCGTATGTCGATTACGTTTTTCGACAATTATCATATGAAAACGCGTATTTAAACATAGTAAAAACGTTATATTCTTGTTATATTCTTTATTCTGCATCGATAGAATATAAAATCATTGAAATTGAACGAGATTTCAAGTTTTCGTTTTTCGACGATACGCGTATATGAGCGAAAAATCGTATATACGATATGAAAGAATGTTAAAAACTTTGATTCCAATATAAAATAGATGTTTGATCTTATGAAATGCAATGTTCTGAATCGATTGGTAACATTTTTCTAACTGTGGCACAAGTATTATTAAAGATTTCACGATTTTATCTTCGCATATACCGAAATTCGCGTATGTCGATTACGTTTTTCGACAATTATCATATGAAAACGCGTATTTAAACATAGTAAAAACGTTATATTCTTGTTATATTCTTTATTGTGCATCGATAGAATATAAAATCATTGAAATTGAACGAGATTTCAAGTTTTCGTTTTTCGACGATACGCGTATATGAGCGAAAAATCGTATATACGATATGAAAGAATGTTAAAAACGTTGATTCCAATATAAAATAGATGTTTGATCTTATGAAATGCAATGTTCTGAATCGATTGGTAACATTTTTCTAACTGTGGCACAAGTATTATTAAAGATTTCACGATTTTATCTTCGCATATACCGAAATTCGCGTATGTCGATTACGTTTTTCGACAATTATCATATGAAAACGCGTATTTAAACATAGTAAAAACGTTATATTCTTGTTATATTCTTTATTCTGCATCGATAGAATATAAAATCATTGAAATTGAACGAGATTTCAAGTTTTCGTTTTTCGACGATACGCGTATATGAGCGAAAAATCGTATATACGATATGAAAGAATGTTAAAAACTTTGATTCCAATATAAAATAGATGTTTGATCTTATGAAATGCAATGTTCTGAATCGATTGGTAACATTTTTCTAACTGTGGCACAAGTATTATTAAAGATTTCACGATTTTATCTTCGCATATACCGAAATTCGCGTATGTCGATTACGTTTTTCGACAATTATCATATGAAAACGCGTATTTAAACATAGTAAAAACGTTATATTCTTGTTATATTCTTTATTCTGCATCGATAGAATATAAAATCATTGAAATTGAACGAGATTTCAAGTTTTCGTTTTTCGACGATACGCGTATATGAGCGAAAAATCGTACATACGATATGAAAGAATGTTAAAAACTTTGATTCCAATATAAAATAGATGTTTGATCTTATGAAATGCAATGTTCTGAATCGATTGGTAACATTTTTCTAACTGTGGCACTAGTATTATTAAAGATTTCACGATTTTATCTTCGCATATACCGAAATTCGCGTATGTCGATTACGTTTTTCGACAATTATCATATGAAAACGCGTATTTAAACATAGTAAAAACGTTATATTCTTGTTATATTCTTTATTCTGCATCGATAGAATATAAAATCATTGAAATTGAACGAGATTTCAAGTTTTCGTTTTTCGACGATACGCGTATATGAGCGAAAAATCGTATATACGATATGAAAGAATGTTAAAAACTTTGATTCCAATATAAAATAGATGTTTGATCTTATGAAATGCAATGTTCTGAATCGATTGGTAACATTTTTCTAACTGTGGCACAAGTATTATTAAAGATTTCACGATTTTATCTTCGCATATACCGAAATTCGCGTATGTCGATTACGTTTTTCGACAATTATCATATGAAAACGCGTATTTAAACATAGTAAAAACGTTATATTCTTGTTATATTCTTTATTCTGCATCGATAGAATATAAAATCATTGAAATTGAACGAGATTTCAAGTTTTCGTTTTTCGACGATACGCGTATATGAGCGAAAAATCGTATATACGATATGAAAGAATGTTAAAAACTTTGATTCCAATATAAAATAGATGTTTGATCTTATGAAATGCAATGTTCTGAATCGATTGGTAACATTTTTCTAACTGTGGCACAAGTATTATTAAAGATTTCACGATTTTATCTTCGCATATACCGAAATTCGCGTATGTCGATTACGTTTTTCGACAATTATCATATGAAAACGCGTATTTAAACATAGTAAAAACGTTATATACTTGTTATATTCTTTATTCTGCATCGATAGAATATAAAATCATTGAAATTGAACGAGATTTCAAGTTTTCGTTTTTCGACGATACGCGTATATGAGCGAAAAATCGTATATACGATATGAAAGAATGTTAAAAACTTTGATTCCAATATAAAATAGATGTTTGATCTTATGAAATGCAATGTTCTGAATCGATTGGTAACATTTTTCTAACTGTGGCACAAGTATTATTAAAGATTTCACGATTTTATCTTCGCATATACCGAAATTCGCGTATGTCGATTACGTTTTTCGACAATTATCATATGAAAACGCGTATTTAAACATAGTAAAAACGTTATATTCTTGTTATATTCTTTATTCTGCATCGATAGAATATAACATCATTGAAATTGAACGAGATTTCAAGTTTTCGTTTTTCGACGATACGCGTATATGAGCGAAAAATCGTATATACGATATGAAAGAATGTTAAAAACTTTGATTCCAATATAAAATAGATGTTTGATCTTATGAAATGCAATGTTCTGAATCGATTGGTAACATTTTTCTAACTGTGGCACAAGTATTATTAAAGATTTCACGATTTTATCTTCGCATATACCGAAATTCGCGTATGTCGATTACGTTTTTCGACAATTATCATATGAAAACGCGTATTTAAACATAGTAAAAACGTTATATTCTTGTTATATTCTTTTTTCTGCATCGATAGAATATAAAATCATTGAAATTGAACGAGATTTCAAGTTTTCGTTTTTCGACGATACGCGTATATGAGCGAAAAATCGTATATACGATATGAAAGAATGTTAAAAACTTTGATTCCAATATAAAATAGATGTTTGATCTTATGAAATGCAATGTTCTGAATCGATTGGTAACATTTTTCTAACTGTGGCACAAGTATTATTAAAGATTTCACGATTTTATCTTCGCATATACCGAAATTCGCGTATGTCGATTACGTTTTTCGACAATTATCATATGAAAACGCGTATTTAAACATAGTAAAAACGTTATATTCTTGTTATATTCTTTATTGTGCATCGATAGAATATAAAATCATTGAAATTGAACGAGATTTCAAGTTTTCGTTTTTCGACGATACGCGTATATGAGCGAAAAATCGTATATACGATATGAAAGAATGTTAAAAACGTTGATTCCAATATAAAATAGATGTTTGATCTTATGAAATGCAATGTTCTGAATCGATTGGTAACATTTTTCTAACTGTGGCACAAGTATTATTAAAGATTTCACGATTTTATCTTCGCATATACCGAAATTCGCGTATGTCGATTACGTTTTTCGACAATTATCATATGAAAACGCGTATTTAAACATAGTAAAAACGTTATATTCTTGTTATATTCTTTATTGTGCATCGATAGAATATAAAATCATTGAAATTGAACGAGATTTCAAGTTTTCGTTTTTCGACGATACGCGTATATGAGCGAAAAATCGTATATACGATATGAAAGAATGTTAAAAACTTTGATTCCAATATAAAATAGATGTTTGATCTTATGAAATGCAATGTTCTGAATCGATTGGTAACATTTTTCTAACTGTGGCACAAGTATTATTAAAGATTTCACGATTTTATCTTCGCATATACCGAAATTCGCGTATGTCGATTACGTTTTTCGACAATTATCATATGAAAACGCGTATTTAAACATAGTAAAAACGTTATATTCTTGTTATATTCTTTATTGTGCATCGATAGAATATAAAATCATTGAAATTGAACGAGATTTCAAGTTTTCGTTTTTCGACGATACGCGTATATGAGCGAAAAATCGTATATACGATATGAAAGAATGTTAAAAACTTTGATTCCAATATAAAATAGATGTTTGATCTTATGAAATGCAATGTTCTGAATCGATTGGTAACATTTTTCTAACTGTGGCACAAGTATTATTAAAGATTTCACGATTTTATCTTCGCATATACCGAAATTCGCGTATGTCGATTACGTTTTTCGACAATTATCATATGAAAACGCGTATTTAAACATAGTAAAAACGTTATATTCTTGTTATATTCTTTATTGTGCATCGATAGAATATAAAATCATTGAAATTGAACGAGATTTCAAGTTTTCGTTTTTCGACGATACGCGTATATGAGTGAAAAATCGTATATACGATATGAAAGAATGTTAAAAACTTTGATTCCAATATAAAATAGATGTTTGATCTTATGAAATGCAATGTTCTGAATCGATTGGTAACATTTTTCTAACTGTGGCACAAGTATTATTAAAGATTTCACGATTTTATCTTCGCATATACCGAAATTCGCGTATGTCGATTACGTTTTTCGACAATTATCATATGAAAACGCGTATTTAAACATAGTAAAAACGTTATATTCTTGTTATATTCTTTATTCTGCATCGATAGAATATAAAATCATTGAAATTGAACGAGATTTCAAGTTTTCGTTTTTCGACGATACGCGTATATGAGCGAAAAATCGTATATACGATATGAAAGAATGTTAAAAACTTTGATTCCAATATAAAATAGATGTTTGATCTTATGAAATGCAATGTTCTGAATCGATTGGTAACATTTTTCTAACTGTGGCACAAGTATAATTAAAGATTTCACGATTTTATCTTCGCATATACCGAAATTCGCGTATGTCGATTACGTTTTTCGACAATTATCATATGAAAACGCGTATTTAAACATAGTAAAAACGTTATATTCTTGTTATATTCTTTATTCTGCATCGATAGAATATAAAATCATTGAAATTGAACGAGATTTCAAGTTTTCGTTTTTCGACGATACGCGTATATGAGCGAAAAATCGTATATACGATATGAAAGAATGTTAAAAACTTTGATTCCAATATAAAATAGATGTTTGATCTTATGAAATGCAATGTTCTGAATCGATTGGTAACATTTTTCTAACTGTGGCACAAGTATTATTAAAGATTTCACGATTTTATCTTCGCATATACCGAAATTCGCGTATGTCGATTACGTTTTTCGACAATTACCATATGAAAACGCGTATTTAAACATAGTAAAAACGTTATATTCTTGTTATATTCTTTATTCTGCATCGATAGAATATAAAATCATTGAAATTGAACGAGATTTCTAGTTTTCGTTTTTCGACGATACGCGTATATGAGCGAAAAATCGTATATACGATATGAAAGAATGTTAAAAACTTTGATTCCAATATAAAATAGATGTTTGATCTTATGAAATGCAATGTTCTGAATCGATTGGTAACATTTTTCTAACTGTGGCACAAGTATTATTAAAGATTTCACGATTTTATCTTCGCATATACCGAAATTCGCGTATGTCGATTACGTTTTTCGACAATTATCATATGAAAACGCGTATTTAAACATAGTAAAAACGTTATATTCTTGTTATATTCTTTATTCTGCATCGATAGAATATAAAATCATTGAAATTGAACGAGATTTGAAGTTTTCGTTTTTCGACGATACGCGTATATGAGCGAAAAATCGTATATACGATATGAAAGAATGTTAAAAACTTTGATTCCAATATAAAATAGATGTTTGATCTTATGAAATGCAATGTTCTGAATCGATTGGTAACATTTTTCTAACTGTGGCACAAGTATTATTAAAGATTTCACGATTTTATCTTCGCATATACCGAAATTCGCGTATGTCGATTACGTTTTTCGACAATTATCATATGAAAACGCGTATTTAAACATAGTAAAAACGTTATATTCTTGTTATATTCTTTATTCTGCATCGATAGAATATAAAATCATTGAAATTGAACAAGATTTCAAGTTTTCGTTTTTGGACGATACGCGTATATGAGCGAAAAATCGTATATACGATATGAAAGAATGTTAAAAACTTTGATTCCAATATAAAATAGATGTTTGATCTTATGAAATGCAATGTTCTGAATCGATTGGTAACATTTTTCTAACCGTGGCACAAGTATTATTAAAGATTTCACGATTTTATCTTCGCATATACCGAAATTCGCGTATGTCGATTACGTTTTTCGACAATTATCATATGAAAACGCGTATTTAAACATAGTAAAAATGTTATATTCTTGTTATATTCTTTATTCTGCATCGATAGAATATAAAATCATTGAAATTGAACGAGATTTCAAGTTTTCGTTTTTCGACGATACGCGTATATGAGCGAAAAATCGTATATACGATATGAAAGAATGTTAAAAACTTTGATTCCATTATAAAATAGATGTTTGATCTTATGAAATGCAATGTCCTGAATCGATTGGTAACATTTTTCTAACTGTGGCACAAGTATTATTAAAGATTTCACGATTTTATCTTCGCATATACCGAAATTCGCGTATGTCGATTACGTTTTTCGACAATTATCATATGAAAACGCGTATTTAAACATAGTAAAAACGTTATATTCTTGTTATATTCTTTATTCTGCATCGATAGAATATAAAATCATTGAAATTGAACGAGATTTCAAGTTTTCGTTTTTCGACGATACGCGTATATGAGCGAAAACTCGTATATACGATATGAAAGAATGTTAAAAACTTTGATTCCAATATAAAATAGATGTTTGATCTTATGAAATGCAATGTTCTGAATCGATTGGTAACATTTTTCTAACTGTGGCACAAGTATTATTAAAGATTTCACGATTTTATCTTCGCATATACCGAAATTCGCGTATGTCGATTACGTTTTTCGACAATTATCATATGAAAACGCGTATTTAAACATAGTAAAAACGTTATATTCTTGTTATATTCTTTATTCTGCATCGATAGAATATAAAATCATTGAAATTGAACGAGATTTAAAGTTTTCGTTTTTCGACGATACGCGTATATGAGCGAAAAATCGTACATACGATATGAAAGAATGTTAAAAACTTTGATTCCAATATAAAATAGATGTTTGATCTTATGAAATGCAATGTTCTGAATCGATTGGTAACATTTTTCTAACTGTGGCACAAGTATTATTAAAGATTTCACGATTTTATCTTCGCATATACCGAAATTCGCGTATGTCGATTACGTTTTTCGACAATTATCATATGAAAACGCGTATTTAAACATAGTAAAAACGTTATATTCTTGTTATATTCTTTATTCTGCATCGATAGAATATAAAATCATTGAAATTGAACGAGATTTCAAGTTTTCGTTTTTCGACGATACGCGTATATGAGCGAAAAATCGTATATACGATATGAAAGAATGTTAAAAACTTTGATTCCAATATAAAATAGATGTTTGATCTTATGAAATGCAATGTTCTGAATCGATTGGTAACATTTTTCTAACTGTGGCACAAGTATTATTAAAGATTTCACGATTTTATCTTCGCATATACCGAAATTCGCGTATGTCGATTACGTTTTTCGACAATTATCATATGAAAACGCGTATTTAAACATAGTAAAAACGTTATATTCTTGTTATATTCTTTATTCTGCATCGATAGAATATTAAATCATTGAAATTGAACGAGATTTCAAGTTTTCGTTTTTCGACGATACGCGTATATGAGCGAAAAATCGTATATACGATATGAAAGAATGTTAAAAACTTTGATTCCAATATAAAATAGATGTTTGATCTTATGAAATGCAATGTTCTGAATCGATTGGTAAAATTTTTCTAACTGTGGCACAAGTATTATTAAAGATTTCACGATTTTATCTTCGCATATACCGAAATTCGCGTATGTCGATTACGTTTTTCGACAATTATCATATGAAAACGCGTATTTAAACATAGTAAAAACGTTATATTCTTGTTATATTCTTTATTCTGCATCGATAGAATATAAAATCATTGAAATTGAACGAGATTTCAAGTTTTCGTTTTTCGACGATACGCGTATATGAGCGAAAAATCGTATATACGATATGAAAGAATGTTAAAAACTTTGATTCCAATATAAAATAGATGTTTGATCTTATGAAATGCAATGTTCTGAATCGATTGGTAACTTTTTTCTAACTGTGGCACAAGTATTATTAAAGATTTCACGGTTTTATCTTCGCATATACCGAAATTCGCGTATGTCGATTACGTTTTTCGACAATTATCATATGAAAACGCGTATTTAAACATAGTAAAAACGTTATATTCTTGTTATATTCTTTATTCTGCATCGATAGAATATAAAATCAATGAAATTGAACGAGATTTCAAGTTTTCGTTTTTCGACGATACGCGTATATGAGCGAAAAATCGTATATACGATATGAAAGAATGTTAAAAACTTTGATTCCAATATAAAATAGATGTTTGATCTTATGAAATGCAATGTTCTGAATCGATTGGTAACATTTTTCTAACTGTGGCACAAGTATTATTAAAGATTTCACGATTTTATCGTCGCATATACCGAAATTCGCGTATGTCGATTACGTTTTTCGACAATTATCATATGAAAACGCGTATTTAAACATAGTAAAAACGTTATATTCTTGTTATATTCTTTATTCTGCATCGATAGAATATAAAATCATTGAAATTGAACGAGATTTAAAGTTTTCGTTTTTCGACGATACGCGTATATGAGCGAAAAATCGTACATACGATATGAAAGAATGTTAAAAACTTTGATTCCAATATAAAATAGATGTTTGATCTTATGAAATGCAATGTTCTGAATCGATTGGTAACATTTTTCTAACTGTGGCACAAGTATTATTAAAGATTTCACGATTTTATCTTCGCATATACCGAAATTCGCGTATGTCGATTACGTTTTTCGACAATTATCATATGAAAACGCGTATTTAAACATAGTAAAAACGTTATATTCTTGTTATATTCTTTATTCTGCATCGATAGAATATAAAATCATTGAAATTGAACGAGATTTCAAGTTTTCGTTTTTCGACGATACGCGTATATGAGCGAAAAATCGTATATACGATATGAAAGAATGTTAAAAACTTTGATTCCAATATAAAATAGATGTTTGATCTTATGAAATGCAATGTTCTGAATCGATTGGTAACATTTTTCTAACTGTGGCACAAGTATTATTAAAGATTTAACGATTTTATCTTTGCATATACCGAAATTCTCGTATGTCGATTACGTTTTTCGACAATTATCATATGAAAACGCGTATTTAAACATAGTAAAAACGTTATATTCTTGTTATATTCTTTATTCTGCATAGATAGAATATAAAATCATTGAAATTGAACGAGATTTCAAGTTTTCGTTTTTCGACGATACGCGTATATGAGCGAAAAATCGTATATACGATATGAAAGAATGTTAAAAACTTTGATTCCAATATAAAATAGATGTTTGATCTTATGAAATGCAATGTTCTGAATCGATTGGTAACATTTTTCTAACTGTGGCACAAGTATTATTAAAGATTTCACGATTTTATCTTCGCATATACCGAAATTCGCGTATGTCGATTACGTTTTTCGACAATTATCATATGAAAACGCGTATTTAAACATAGTAAAAACGTTATATTCTTGTTATATTCTTTATTCTGCATCGATAGAATATAAAATCATTGAAATTGAACGAGATTTCAAGTTTTCGTTTTTCGACGATACGCGTATATGAGCGAAAAATCGTATATACGATATGAAAGAATGTTAAAAACTTTGATTCCAATATAAAATAGATGTTTGATCTTATGAAATGCAATGTTCTGAATCGATTGGTAACATTTTTCTAACTGTGGCACAAGTATTATTAAAGATTTCACGATTTTATCTTCGCATATACCGAAATTCGCGTATGTCGATTACGTTTTTCGACAATTATCATATGAAAACGCGTATTTAAACATAGTAAAAACGTTATATTCTTGTTATATTCTTTATTCTGCATCGATAGAATATTAAATCATTGAAATTGAACGAGATTTCAAGTTTTCGTTTTTCGACGATACGCGTATATGAGCGAAAAATCGTATATACGATATGAAAGAATGTTAAAAACTTTGATTCCAATATAAAATAGATGTTTGATCTTATGAAATGCAATGTTCTGAATCGATTGGTAAAATTTTTCTAACTGTGGCACAAGTATTATTAAAGATTTCACGATTTTATCTTCGCATATACCGAAATTCGCGTATGTCGATTACGTTTTTCGACAATTATCATATGAAAACGCGTATTTAAACATAGTAAAAACGTTATATTCTTGTTATATTCTTTATTCTGCATCGATAGAATATAAAATCATTGAAATTGAACGAGATTTCAAGTTTTCGTTTTTCGACGATACGCGTATATGAGCGAAAAATCGTATATACGATATGAAAGAATGTTAAAAACTTTGATTCCAATATAAAATAGATGTTTGATCTTATGAAATGCAATGTTCTGAATCGATTGGTAACTTTTTTCTAACTGTGGCACAAGTATTATTAAAGATTTCACGGTTTTATCTTCGCATATACCGAAATTCGCGTATGTCGATTACGTTTTTCGACAATTATCATATGAAAACGCGTATTTAAACATAGTAAAAACGTTATATTCTTGTTATATTCTTTATTCTGCATCGATAGAATATAAAATCATTGAAATTGAACGAGATTTCAAGTTTTCGTTTTTCGACGATACGCGTATATGAGCGAAAAATCGTATATACGATATGAAAGAATGTTAAAAACTTTGATTCCAATATAAAATAGATGTTTGATCTTATGAAATGCAATGTTCTGAATCGATTGGTAACATTTTTCTAACTGTGGCACAAGTATTATTAAAGATTTCACGATTTTATCTTCGCATATACCGAAATTCGCGTATGTCGATTACGTTTTTCGACAATTATCATATGAAAACGCGTATTTAAACATAGTAAAAACGTTATATTCTTGTTATATTCTTTATTCTGCATCGATAGAATATAAAATCATTGAAATTGAACGAGATTTAAAGTTTTCGTTTTTCGACGATACGCGTATATGAGCGAAAAATCGTACATACGATATGAAAGAATGTTAAAAACTTTGATTCCAATATAAAATAGATGTTTGATCTTATGAAATGCAATGTTCTGAATCGATTGGTAACATTTTTCTAACTGTGGCACAAGTATTATTAAAGATTTCACGATTTTATCTTCGCATATACCGAAATTCGCGTATGTCGATTACGTTTTTCGACAATTATCATATGAAAACGCGTATTTAAACATAGTAAAAACGTTATATTCTTGTTATATTCTTTATTCTGCATCGATAGAATATAAAATCATTGAAATTGAACGAGATTTCAAGTTTTCGTTTTTCGACGATACGCGTATATGAGCGAAAAATCGTATATACGATATGAAAGAATGTTAAAAACTTTGATTCCAATATAAAATAGATGTTTGATCTTATGAAATGCAATGTTCTGAATCGATTGGTAACATTTTTCTAACTGTGGCACAAGTATTATTAAAGATTTAACGATTTTATCTTCGCATATACCGAAATTCTCGTATGTCGATTACGTTTTTCGACAATTATCATATGAAAACGCGTATTTAAACATAGTAAAAACGTTATATTCTTGTTATATTCTTTATTCTGCATCGATAGAATATAAAATCATTGAAATTGAACGAGATTTCAAGTTTTCGTTTTTCGACGATACGCGTATATGAGCGAAAAATCGTACATACGATATGAAAGAATGTTAAAAACTTTGATTCCAATATAAAATAGATGTTTGATCTTATGAAATGCAATGATCTGAATCGATTGGTAACATTTTTCTAACTGTGGCACAAGTATTATTAAAGATTTCACGATTTTATCTTCGCATATACCGAAATTCGCGTATGTCGATTACGTTTTTCGACAATTATCATATGAAAACGCGTATTTAAACATAGTAAAAACGTTATATTCTTGTTATATTCTTTATTCTGCATCGATAGAATATAAAATCATTGAAATTGAACGAGATTTCAAGTTTTCGTTTTTCGACGATACGCGTATATGAGCGAAAAATCGTATATACGATATGAAAGAATGTTAAAAACTTTGATTCCAATATAAAATAGATGTTTGATCTTATGAAATGCAATGTTCTGAATCGATTGGTAACATTTTTCTAACTGTGGCACAAGTATTATTAAAGATTTCACGATTTTATCTTCGCATATACCGAAATTCGCGTATGTCGATTACGTTTTTCGACAATTATCATATGAAAACGCGTATTTAAACATAGTAAAAACGATATATTCTTGTTATATTCTTTATTCTGCATCGATAGAATATAAAATCATTGAAATTGAACGAGATTTCAAGTTTTCGTTTTTCGACGATACGCGTATATGAGCGAAAAATCGTATATACGATATGAAAGAATGTTAAAAACTTTGATTCCAATATAAAATAGATGTTTGATCTTATGAAATGCAATGTTCTGAATCGATTGGTAACATTTTTCTAACTGTGGCACAAGTATTATTAAAGATTTCACGGTTTTATCTTCGCATATACCGAAATTCGCGTATGTCGATTACGTTTTTCGACAATTATCATATGAAAACGCGTATTTAAACATAGTAAAAACGTTATATTCTTGTTATATTCTTTATTCTGCATCGATAGAATATAAAATCATTGAAATTGAACGAGATTTCAAGTTTTCGTTTTTCGACGATACGCGTATATGAGCGAAAAATCGTATATACGATATGAAAGAATGTTAAAAACTTTGATTCCAATATAAAATAGATGTTTGATCTTATGAAATGCAATGTTCTGAATCGATTGGTAACATTTTTCTAACTGTGGCACAAGTATTATTAAAGATTTCACGATTTTATCTTCGCATATACCGAAATTCGCGTATGTCGATTACGTTTTTCGACAATTATCATATGAAAACGCGTATTTAAACATAGTAAAAACGTTATATTCTTGTTATATTCTTTATTCTGCATCGATAGAATATAAAATCATTGAAATTGAACGAGATTTAAAGTTTTCGTTTTTCGACGATACGCGTATATGAGCGAAAAATCGTACATACGATATGAAAGAATGTTAAAAACTTTGATTCCAATATAAAATAGATGTTTGATCTTATGAAATGCAATGTTCTGAATCGATTGGTAACATTTTTCTAACTGTGGCACAAGTATTATTAAAGATTTCACGATTTTATCTTCGCATATACCGAAATTCGCGTATGTCGATTACGTTTTTCGACAATTATCATATGAAAACGCGTATTTAAACATAGTAAAAACGTTATATTCTTGTTATATTCTTTATTCTGCATCGATAGAATATAAAATCATTGAAATTGAACGAGATTTCAAGTTTTCGTTTTTCGACGATACGCGTATATGAGCGAAAAATCGTATATACGATATGAAAGAATGTTAAAAACTTTGATTCCAATATAAAATAGATGTTTGATCTTATGAAATGCAATGTTCTGAATCGATTGGTAACATTTTTCTAACTGTGGCACAAGTATTATTAAAGATTTAACGATTTTATCTTCGCATATACCGAAATTCGCGTATGTCGATTACGTTTTTCGACAATTATCATATGAAAACGCGTATTTAAACATAGTAAAAACGTTATATTCTTGTTATATTCTTTATTCTGCATCGATAGAATATAAAATCATTGAAATTGAACGAGATTTCAAGTTTTCGTTTTTCGACGATACGCGTATATGAGCGAAAAATCGTATATACGATATGAAAGAATGTTAAAAACTTTGATTCCAATATAAAATAGATGTTTGATCTTATGAAATGCAATGTTCTGAATCGATTGGTAACATTTTTCTAACTGTGGAAAAAGTATTATTAAAGATTTAACGATTTTATCTTCGCATATACCGAAATTTGCGTATGTCGATTACGTTTTTCGACAATTATCATATGAAAACGCGTATTTAAACATAGTAAAAACGTTATATTCTTGTTATATTCTTTATTCTGCATCGATAGAATATAAAATCATTGAAATTGAACGAGATTTCAAGTTTTCGTTTTTCGACGATACGCGTATATGAGCGAAAAATCGTATATACGATATGAAAGAATGTTAAAAACTTTGATTCCAATATAAAATAGATGTTTGATCTTATGAAATGCAATGTTCTGAATCGATTGGTAACATTTTTCTAACTGTGGCACAAGTATAATTAAAGATTTCACGATTTTATCTTCGCATATACCGAAATTCGCGTATGTCGATTACGTTTTTCGACAATTATCATATGAAAACGCGTATTTAAACATAGTAAAAACGTTATATTCTTGTTATATTCTTTATTCTGCATCGATAGAATATAAAATCATTGAAATTGAACGAGATTTCAAGTTTTCGTTTTTCGACGATACGCGTATATGAGCGAAAAATCGTATATACGATATGAAAGAATGTTAAAAACTTTGATTCCAATATAAAATAGATGTTTGATCTTATGAAATGCAATGTTCTGAATCGATTGGTAACATTTTTCTAACTGTGGCACAAGTATTATTAAAGATTTCACGATTTTATCTTCGCATATACCGAAATTCGCGTATGTCGATTACGTTTTTCGACAATTATCATATGAAAACGCGTATTTAAACATAGTAGAAACGTTATATTCTTGTTATATTCTTTATTCTGCATCGATAGAATATAAAATCATTGAAATTGAACGAGATTTCAAGTTTTCGTTTTTCGACGATACGCGTATATGAGCGAAAAATCGTATATACGATATGAAAGAATGTTAAAAACTTTGATTCCAATATAAAATAGATGTTTGATCTTATGAAATGCAATGTTCTGAATCGATTGGTAACATTTTTCTAACTGTGGCACAAGTATAATTAAAGATTTCACGATTTTATCTTCGCATATACCGAAATTCGCGTATGTCGATTACGTTTTTCGACAATTATCATATGAAAACGCGTATTTAAACATAGTAAAAACGTTATATTCTTGTTATATTCTTTATTCTGCATCGATAGAATATAAAATCATTGAAATTGAACGAGATTTCAAGTTTTCGTTTTTCGACGATACGCGTATATGAGCGAAAAATCGTATATACGATATGAAAGAATGTTAAAAACTTTGATTCCAATATAAAATAGATGTTTGATCTTATGAAATGCAATGTTCTGAATCGATTGGTAACATTTTTCTAACTGTGGCACAAGTATTATTAAAGATTTCACGATTTTATCTTCGCATATACCGAAATTCGCGTATGTCGATTACGTTTTTCGACAATTATCATATGAAAACGCGTATTTAAACATAGTAAAAACGTTATATTCTTGTTATATTCTTTATTCTGCATCGATAGAATATAAAATCATTGAAATTGAACGAGATTTCAAGTTTTCGTTTTTCGACGATACGCGTATATGAGCGAAAAATCGTATATACGATATGAAAGAATGTTAAAAACTTTGATTCCAATATAAAATAGATGTTTGATCTTATGAAATGCAATGTTCTGAATCGATTGGTAACATTTTTCTAACTGTGGCACAAGTATTATTAAAGATTTAACGATTTTATCTTCGCATATACCGAAATTCGCGTATGTCGATTACGTTTTTCGACAATTATCATATGAAAACGCGTATTTAAACATAGTAAAAACGTTATATTCTTGTTATATTCTTTATTCTGCATCGATAGAATATAAAATCATTGAAATTGAACGAGATTTCAAGTTTTCGTTTTTCGACGATACGCGTATATGAGCGAAAAATCGTATATACGATATGAAAGAATGTTAAAAACTTTGATTCCAATATAAAATAGATGTTTGATCTTATGAAATGCAATGTTCTGAATCGATTGGTAACATTTTTCTAACTGTGGCACAAGTATTATTAAAGATTTCACGATTTTATCTTCGCATATACCGAAATTCGCGTATGTCGATTACGTTTTTCGACAATTATCATATGAAAACGCGTATTTAAACATAGTAAAAACGATATATTCTTGTTATATTCTTTATTCTGCATCGATAGTATATAAAATCATTGAAATTGAACGAGATTTCAAGTTTTCGTTTTTCGACGATACGCGTATATGAGCGAAAAATCGTATATACGATATGAAAGAATGTTAAAAACTTTGATTCCAATATAAAATAGATGTTTGATCTTATGAAATGCAATGTTCTGAATCGATTGGTAACATGTTTCTAACTGTGGCACAAGTATTATTAAAGATTTCACGATTTTATCTTCGCATATACCGAAATTCGCGTATGTCGATTACGTTTTTCGACAATTATCATATGAAAACGCGTATTTAAACATAGTAAAAACGTTATATTCTTGTTATATTCTTTATTCTGCATCGATAGAATATAAAATCATTGAAATTGAACGAGATTTCAAGTTTTCGTTTTTCGACGATACGCGTATATGAGCGAAAATCGTATATACGATATGAAAGAATGTTAAAAACTTTGATTCCAATATAAAATAGATGTTTGATCTTATGAAATGCAATGTTCTGAATCGATTGGTAACATTTTTCTAACTGTGGAACAAGTATTATTAAAGATTTCACGATTTTATCTTCGCATATACCGAAATTCGCGTATGTCGATTACGTTTTTCGACAATTATCATATGAAAACGCGTATTTAAACATAGTAAAAACGTTATATTCTTGTTATATTCTTTATTCTGCATCGATAGAATATAAAATCATTGAAATTGAACGAGATTTCAAGTTTTCGTTTTTCGACGATACGCGTATATGAGCGAAAAATCGTATATACGATATGAAAGAATGTTAAAAACTTTGATTCCAATATAAAATAGATGTTTGATCTTATGAAATGCAATGTTCTGAATCGATTGGTAAAATTTTTCTAACTGTGGCACAAGTATTATTAAAGATTTCACGATTTTATCTTCGCATATACCGAAATTCGCGTATGTCGATTACGTTTTTCGACAATTATCATATGAAAACGCGTATTTAAACATAGTAAAAACGTTATATTCTTGTTATATTCTTTATTCTGCATCGATAGAATATAAAATCATTGAAATTGAACGAGATTTCAAGTTTTCGTTTTTCGACGATACGCGTATATGAGCGAAAAATCGTATATACGATATGAAAGAATGTTAAAAACTTTGATTCCAATATAAAATAGATGTTTGATCTTATGAAATGCAATGTTCTGAATCGATTGGTAACATTTTTCTAACTGTGGCACAAGTATTATTAAAGATTTCACGGTTTTATCTTCGCATATACCGAAATTCGCGTATGTCGATTACGTTTTTCGACAATTATCATATGAAAACGCGTATTTAAACATAGTAAAAACGTTATATTCTTGTTATATTCTTTATTCTGCATCGATAGAATATAAAATCATTGAAATTGAACGAGATTTCAAGTTTTCGTTTTTCGACGATACGCGTATATGAGCGAAAAATCGTATATACGATATGAAAGAATGTTAAAAACTTTGATTCCAATATAAAATAGATGTTTGATCTTATGAAATGCAATGTTCTGAATCGATTGGTAACATTTTTCTAACTGTGGCACAAGTATTATTAAAGATTTCACGATTTTATCTTCGCATATACCGAAATTCGCGTATGTCGATTACGTTTTTCGACAATTATCATATGAAAACGCGTATTTAAACATAGTAAAAACGTTATATTCTTGTTATATTCTTTATTCTGCATCGATAGAATATAAAATCATTGAAATTGAACGAGATTTAAAGTTTTCGTTTTTCGACGATACGCGTATATGAGCGAAAAATCGTACATACGATATGAAAGAATGTTAAAAACTTTGATTCCAATATAAAATAGATGTTTGATCTTATGAAATGCAATGTTCTGAATCGATTGGTAACATTTTTCTAACTGTGGCACAAGTATTATTAAAGATTTCACGATTTTATCTTCGCATATACCGAAATTCGCGTATGTCGATTACGTTTTTCGACAATTATCATATGAAAACGCGTATTTAAACATAGTAAAAACGTTATATTCTTGTTATATTCTTTATTCTGCATCGATAGAATATAAAATCATTGAAATTGAACGAGATTTCAAGTTTTCGTTTTTCGACGATACGCGTATATGAGCGAAAAATCGTATATACGATATGAAAGAATGTTAAAAACTTTGATTCCAATATAAAATAGATGTTTGATCTTATGAAATGCAATGTTCTGAATCGATTGGTAACATTTTTCTAACTGTGGCACAAGTATTATTAAAGATTTAACGATTTTATCTTCGCATATACCGAA
Source organism: Vespa crabro (assembly GCF_910589235.1). Classification (NCBI taxonomy): domain Eukaryota; kingdom Metazoa; phylum Arthropoda; class Insecta; order Hymenoptera; family Vespidae; genus Vespa; species Vespa crabro. Next base: position 94,238 of record NW_025813617.1, read on the forward strand.
ATTCGCGTATGTCGATTACGTTTTTCGACAATTATCATATGAAAACGCGTATTTAAACATAGTAAAAACGTTATATTCTTGTTATATTCTTTATTCTGCATCGATAGAATATAAAATCATTGAAATTGAACGAGATTTCAAGTTTTCGTTTTTCGACGATACGCGTATATGAGCGAAACATCGTACATACGATATGAAAGAATTTTAAAAACTTTGATTCCAATATAAAATAGATGTTTGATCTTATGAAATGCAATGTTCTGAATCGATTGGTAACATTTTTCTAACTGTGGCACAAGTATTATTAAAGATTTCACGATTTTATCTTCGCATATACCGAAATTCGCGTATGTCGATTACGTTTTTCGACAATTATCATATGAAAACGCGTATTTAAACATAGTAAAAACGATATATTCTTGTTATATTCTTTATTCTGCATCGATAGAATATAAAATCATTGAAATTGAACGAGATTTCAAGTTTTCGTTTTTCGACGATACGCGTATATGAGCGAAAAATCGTATATACGATATGAAAGAATGTTAAAAACTTTGATTCCAATATAAAATAGATGTTTGATCTTATGAAATGCAATGTTCTGAATCGATTGGTAACATTTTTCTAACTGTGGCACAAGTATTATTAAAGATTTCACGATTTTATCTTCGCATATACCGAAATTCGCGTATGTCGATTACGTTTTTCGACAATTATCATATGAAAACGCGTATTTAAACATAGTAAAAACGTTATATTCTTGTTATATTCTTCATTCTGCATCGATAGAATATAAAATCATTGAAATTGAACGAGATTTCAAGTTTTCGTTTTTCGACGATACGCGTATATGAGCGAAAAATCGTATATACGATATGAAAGAATGTTAAAAACTTTGATTCCAATATAAAATAGATGTTTGATCTTATGAAATGCAATGTTCTGAATCGATTGGTAACATTTTTCTAACTGTGGCACAAGTATTATTAAAGATTTCACGATTTTATCTTCGCATATACCGAAATTCGCGTATGTCGATTACGTTTTTCGACAATTATCATATGAAAACGCGTATTTAAACATAGTAAAAACGTTATATTCTTGTTATATTCTTTATTCTGCATCGATAGAATATAAAATCATTGAAATTGAACGAGATTTCAAGTTTTCGTTTTTCGACGATACGCGTATATGAGCGAAAAATCGTATATACGATATGAAAGAATGTTAAAAACTTTGATTCCAATATAAAATAGATGTTTGATCTTATGAAATGCAATGTTCTGAATCGATTGGTAACATTTTTCTAACTGTGGCACAAGTATTATTAAAGATTTCACGATTTTATCTTCGCATATACCGAAATTCGCGTATGTCGATTAAGTTTTTCGACAATTATCATATGAAAACGCGTATTTAAACATAGTAAAAACGTTATATTCTTGTTATATTCTTTATTCTGCATCGATAGAATATAAAATCATTGAAATTGAACGAGATTTCAACTTTTCGTTTTTCGACGATACGCGTATATGAGCGAAAAATCGTATATACGATATGAAAGAATGTTAAAAACTTTGATTCCAATATAAAATAGATGTTTGATCTTATGAAATGCAATGTTCTGAATCGATTGGTAACATTTTTCTAACCGTGGCACAAGTATTATTAAAGATTTCACGATTTTATCTTCGCATATACCGAAATTCGCGTATGTCGATTACGTTTTTCGACAATTATCATATGAAAACGCGTATTTAAACATAGTAAAAACGTTATATTCTTGTTATATTCTTTATTCTGCATCGATAGAATATAAAATCATTGAAATTGAACGAGATTTCAAGTTTTCGTTTTTCGACGATACGCTTATATGAGCGAAAAATCGTATATACGATATGAAAGAATGTTAAAAACTTTGATTCCAATATAAAATAGATGTTTGATCTTATGAAATGCAATGTTCTGAATCGATTGGTAACCTTTTTGCTAACTGTGGCACAAGTATTATTAAAGATTTCACGATTTTATCTTCGCATATACCGAAATTCGCGTATGTCGATTACGTTTTTCGACAATTATCATATGAAAACGCGTATTTAAACATAGTAAAAACGTTATATTCTTGTTATATTCTTTATTCTGCATCGATAGAATATAAAATCATTGAAATTGAACGAGATTTCAAGTTTTCGTTTTTCGACGATACGCGTATATGAGCGAAAAATCGTATATACGATATGAAAGAATGTTAAAAACTTTGATTCCAATATAAAATAGATGTTTGATCTTATGAAATGCAATGTTCTGAATCGATTGGTAACATTTTTCTAACTGTGGCACAAGTATTATTAAAGATTTCACGGTTTTATCTTCGCATATACCGAAATTCGCGTATGTCGATTACGTTTTTCGACAATTATCATATGAAAACGCGTATTTAAACATAGTAAAAACGTTATATTCTTGTTATATTCTTTATTCTGCATCGATAGAATATGAAATCATTGAAATTGAACGAGATTTCAAGTTTTCGTTTTTCGACGATACGCGTATATGAGCGAAAAATCGTATATACGATATGAAAGAATGTTAAAAACTTTGATTCCAATATAAAATAGATGTTTGATCTTATGAAATGCAATGTTCTGAATCGATTGGTAACATTTTTCTAACTGTGGCACAAGTATTATTAAAGATTTCACGATTTTATCTTCGCATATACCGAAATTCGCGTATGTCGATTACGTTTTTCGACAATTATCATATGAAAACGCGTATTTAAACATAGTAAAAACGTTATATTCTTGTTATATTCTTTATTCTGCATCGATAGAATATAAAATCATTGAAATTGAACGAGATTTCAAGTTTTCGTTTTTCGACGATACGCGTATATGAGCGAAAAATCGTATATACGATATGAAAGAATGTTAAAAACTTTGATTCCAATATAAAATAGATGTTTGATCTTATGAAATGCAATGTTCTGAATCGATTGGTAACATTTTTCTAACTGTGGCACAAGTATTATTAAAGATTTCACGATTTTATCTTCGCATATACCGAAATTCGCGTATGTCGATTACGTTTTTCGACAATTATCATATGAAAACGCGTATTTAAACATAGTAAAAACGTTATATTCTTGTTATATTCTTTATTCTGCATCGATAGAATATAAAATCATTGAAATTGAACGAGATTTCAAGTTTTCGTTTTTCGACGATACGCGTATATGAGCGAAAAATCGTATATACGATATGAAAGAATGTTAAAAACTTTGATTCCAATATAAAATAGATGTTTGATCTTATGAAATGCAATGTTCTGAATCGATTGGTAACATTTTTCTAACTGTGGCACAAGTATTATTAAAGATTTCACGATTTTATCTTCGCATATACCGAAATTCGCGTATGTCGATTACGTTTTTCGACAATTATCATATGAAAACGCGTATTTAAACATAGTAAAAACGTTATATTCTTGTTATATTCTTTATTCTGTATCGATAGAATATAAAATCATTGAAATTGAACGAGATTTCAAGTTTTCGTTTTTCGACGATACGCGTATATGAGCGAAAAATCGTATATACGATATGAAAAAAATGTTAAAAACTTTGATTCCAATATAAAATAGATTGTTTGATCTTATGAAATGCAATGTTCTGAATCGATTGGTAACATTTTTCTAACTGTGGCACAAGTATTATTAAAGATTTCACGATTTTATCTTCGCATATACCGAAATTCGCGTATGTCGATTACGTTTTTCGACAATTATCATATGAAAACGCGTATTTAAACATAGTAAAAACGTTATATTCTTGTTATATTCTTTATTCTGCATCGATAGAATATAAATCATTGAAATTGAACGAGATTTCAAGTTTTCGTTTTTCGACGATACGCGTATATGAGCGAAAAAATCGTATATACGATATGAAAGAATGTAATAACTTTGATTCCAATATAAAATAGATGTTTGATCTTATGAATGCAATGTTCTGAATCGATTGGTAACATTTTTCAAACTGTGGCACAAGTATTATTAAAGATTTCACGATTTTATCTTCGCATATACCGAAATTCGCGTATGTCGATTACGTTTTTCGACAATTATCATATGAAAACGCGTATTTAAACATAGTAAAAACGTTATATTCTTGTTATATTCTTTATTCTGCATCGATAGAATATAAAATCATTGAAATTGAACGAGATTTCAAGTTTTCGTTTTTCGACGATACGCGTATATGAGCGAAAAATCGTATATACGATATGAAAGAAATGTTAAAAACTTGATTCCAATATAAAATAGATGGTTTGATCTTATGAAATGCAATGTTCTGAATCGATTGGTAACATTTTTCTAACTGTGGCACAAGTATTATTAAAGATTTCACGATTTTATCTTCGCAATATACCGAAATTCGCGTATGTCGATTACGTTTTTCGACAATTATCATATGAAAACGCGTATTTAAACATAGTAAAAAACGTTTATATTCTAGTTATATTCTTTATTCTGCATCGATAGAATATAAAATCATTGAAATTGAACGAGATTTCAAGTTTTCGTTTTTCGACGATACGCGTATATGAGCGAAAAATCGTATATACGATATGAAAGAATGTGAAAAACTTTGATTCCAATATAAAATAGATGTTTGATCTTATGAAATGCAATGTTCTGAATCGATTGGTAACATTTTTCTAACTGTGGCACAAGTATTATTAAAGATTTCACGATTTTATCTTCGCATATACCGAAATTCGCGTATGTCGATTACGTTTTTCGACAATTATCATATGAAAACGCGTATTTAAACATAGTAAAAACGTTATATTCTTGTTATATTCTTTATTCTGCATCGATAGAATATAAAATCATTGAAATTGAACGAGATTTCAAGTTTTCGTTTTTCGACGATACGCGTATATGATCGAAAAATCGTATATACGATATGAAAGAATGTTAAAAACTTTGATTCCAATATAAAATAGATGTTTGAACTTATGAAATGCAATGTTCTGAATCGATTGGTAACATTTTTCTAACTGTGGCACAAGTATTATTAAAGATTTCACGATTTTATCTTCGCATATACCGAAATTCGCGTATGTCGATTACGTTTTTCGACAATTATCATATGAAAACGCGTATTTAAACATAGTAAAAACGTTATATTCTTGTTATATTCTTTATTCTGCATCGATAGAATATAAAATCATTGAAATTGAACGAGATTTCAAGTTTTCGTTTTTCGACGATACGCGTATATGAGCGAAAAAATCGTATATACGATATGAAAGAATGTTAAAAACTTTGATTCCAATATAAAATAGATGTTTGATCTTATGAAATGCAATGTTCTGAATCGATTGGTAACATTTTTCTAACTGTGGCACAAGTATTATTAAAGATTTCACGATTTTATCTTCGCATATACCGAAATTCGCGTATGTCGATTACGTTTTTCGACAATTATCATATGAAAACGCGTATTTAAACATAGTAAAAACGTAATATTCATGTTATATTCTTTATTCTGCATCGATAGAATATAAAATCATTGAAATTGAACGAGATTTCAAGTTTTCGTTTTTCGACGATACGCGTATATGAGCGTAAAATCGTATATACGATATGAAAGAATGTTAAAAACTTTGATTCCAATATAAAATAGATGTTTGATTTTATGAAATGCAATGTTCTGAATCGATTGGTAACATTTTTCTAACTGTGGCACAAGTATTATTAAAGATTTCACGATTTTATCTTCGCATATACCGAAATTCGCGTATGTCGATTACGTTTTTCGACAATTATCATATGAAAACGCGTATTTAAACATAGTAAAAACGTTATATTCTTGTTATATTCTTTATTCTGCATCGATAGAATATAAAATCATTGAAATTGAACGAGATTTCAAGTTTTCGTTTTTCGACGATACGCGTATATGAGCGAAAAATCGTATATACGATATGAAAGAATGTTAAAAACTTTGATTCCAATATAAAATAGATGTTTGATCTTATGAAATGTAATGTTCTGAATCGATTGGTAACATTTTTCTAACTGTGGCACAAGTATTATTAAAGATTTCACGATTTTATCTTCGCATATACCGAAATTCGCGTATGTCGATTACGTTTTTCGACAATTATCATATGAAAACGCGTATTTAAACATAGTAAAAACGTTATATTCTTGTTATATTCTTTATTCTGCATCGATAGAATATAAAATCATTGAAATTGAACGAGATTTCAAGTTTTCGTTTTTCGACGATACGCGTATATGAGCGAAAAATCGTATATACGATATGAAAGAATGTTAAAAACTTTGATTCCAATATAAAATAGATGTTTGATTTTATGAAATGCAATGTTCTGAATCGATTGGTAACATTTTTCTAACTGTGGTACAAGTATTATTAACGATTTCACGATTTTATCTTCGCATATACCGAAATTCGCGTATGTCGATTACGTTTTTCGACAATTATCATATGAAAACGCGTATTTAAACATAGTAAAAACGTTATATTCTTGTTATATTCTTTATTCTGCATCGATAGAATATAAAATCATTGATATTGAACGAGATTTCAAGTTTTCGTTTTTCGATGATACGCGTATATGAGCGAAAAATCGTATATACGATATAAAAGAATGTTAAAAACTTTGATTCCAATATAAAATAGATGTTTGATCTTATGAAATGCAATGTTCTGAATCGATTGGTAACATTTTTCTAACTGTGGCACAAGTATTATTAAAGATTTCACGATTTTATCTTCGCATATACCGAAATTTGCGTTTGTCGATTTCGTTTTTCGACAATTATCATATGAAAACGCGTATTTAAACATAGTAAAAACGTTATATTCTTGTTATATTCTTTATTCTGCATCGATAGAATATAAAATCATTGAAATTGAACGAGATTTCAAGTTTTCGTTTTTCGTCGATACGCGTATATGAGCGAGAAATCGTATATACGATATGAAAGAATGTGAAAAACTTTGATTCCAATATAAAATAGATGTTTGATCTTATGAAATGCAATGTTCTGAATCGATTGGTAACATTTTTCTAACTTTGGCACAAGTATTATTAAAGATTTCACGATTTTATCTTCGCATATACCGAAATTCGCGTATGTCGATTACGTTTTTCGACAATTATCATATGAAAACGCGTATTTAAACATAGTAAAAAACGTTATATTCTTGTTATATTCTTTATTCTGCATCGATAGAATATAAAATCATTGAAATTGAACGAGATTTCAAGTTTTCGTTTTTCGACGATACGCGTATATGATCGAAAAATCGTATATACGATATGAAAGAATGTTAAAAACTTTGATTCCAATATAAAATAGATGTTTGATCTTATGAAATGCAATGTTCTGAATCGATTGGTAACATTTTTCTAACTGTGGCACAAGTATTATTAAAGATTTCACGATTTTATCTTCGCATATACCGAAATTCGCGTATGTCGATTACGTTTTTCGACAATTATCATATGAAAACGCGTATTTAAACATAGTAAAAACGTTATATTCTTGTTATATTCTTTATTCTGCATCGATAGAATATAAAATCATTGAAATTGAACGAGATTTCAAGTTTTCGTATTTCGACGATACGCGTATATGAGCGAAAAATCGTATATACGATATGAAAGAATGTTAAAAACTTTGATTCCAATATAAAATAGATGTTTGATCTTATGAAATGCAATGTTCTGAATCGATTGGTAACATTTTTCTAACTGTGGCACAAGTATTATTAAAGATTTCACGATTTTATCTTCGCATATACCGAAATTCGCGTATGTCGATTACGTTTTTTCGACAATTATCATATGAAAACGCGTATTTAAACATAGTAAAAACGTTATATTCTTGTTATATTCTTTATTCTGCATCGATAGTATATAAAATCATTGAAATTGAACGAGATTTCAAGTTTTCGTTTTTCGACGATACACGTATATGAGCGAAAAATCGTATATACGATATGAAAGAATGTTAAAAACTTTGATTCCAATATAAAATAGATGTTTGATCTTATGAAATGCAATGTTCTGAATCAATTGGTAACATTTTTCTAACTGTGGCACAAGTATTATTAAAGATTTCACGATTTTATCTTCGCATATACCGAAATTCGCGTATGTCGATTACGTTTTTCGACAATTATCATATGAAAACGCGTATTTAAACATAGTAAAAACGTTATATTCTTGTTATATTCTTTATTCTGCATCGATAGAATATAAAATCATTGAAATTGAACGAGATTTCAAGATTTCGTTTTTCGACGATACGCGTATACGAGCGAAAAATCGTATATACGATATGAAAGAATGTTAAAAACTTTGATTCCAATATAAAATAGATGTTTGATCTTATGAAATGCAATGTTTTGAATCGATTGGTAACATTTTTCTAACTGTGGCACAAGTATTATTAAAGATTTCACGATTTTATCTTCGCATATACCGAAATTCGCGTATGTCGATTACGTTTTTTCGACAATTATCATATGAAAACGCGTATTTAAACATAGTAAAAACGTTATTTTCTTGTTATATTCTTTATTCTGCATCGACAGAATATAAAATCATTGAAATTGAACGAGATTTCAAGTTTTCGTTTTTCGACGATACGCGTATATGAGCGAAAAATCGTATATACGATATGAAAGAATGTTAAAAACTTTGATTCCAATATAAAATAGTTGTTTGATCTTATGAAATGCAATGTTCTGAATCGATTGGTAACATTTTTCTAACTGTGGCACAAGTATTATTAAAGATTTCACGATTTTATCTTCGCATATACCGAAATTCGCGTATGTCGATTACGTTTTTCGACAATTATCATATGAAAACGCGTATTTAAACATAGTAAAAACGTTATATTCTTGTTATATTCTTTATTCTGCATCGATAGAATATAAAATCATTGAAATTGAACGAGATTTCAAGATTTCGTTTTTCGACGATACGCGTATACGAGCGAAAAATCGTATATACGATATGAAAGAATGTTAAAAACTTTGATTCCAATATAAAATAGATGTTTGATCTTATGAAATGCAATGTTTTGAATCGATTGGTAACATTTTTCTAACTGTGGCACAAGTATTATTAAAGATTTCACGATTTTATCTTCGCATATACCGAAATTCGCGTATGTCGATTACGTTTTTCGACAATTATCATATGAAAACGCGTATTTAAACATAGTAAAAACGTTATTTTCTTGTTATATTCTTTATTCTGCATCGACAGAATATAAAATCATTGAAATTGAACGAGATTTCAAGTTTTCGTTTTTCGACGATACGCGTATATGAGCGAAAAATCGTATATACGATATGAAAGAATGTTAAAAAACTTTGATTCCAATATAAAATAGTTGTTTGATCTTATGAAATGCAATGTTCTGAATCGATTGGTAACATTTTTCTAACTGTGGCACAAGTATTATTAAAGATTTCACGATTTTATCTTCGCATATACCGAAATTCGCGTATGTCGATTACGTTTTTCGAAAATTATCATATGTAAACGCGTATTTAAACATAGTAAAAAACGTTATATTCTTGTTATATTCTTTATTCTGCATCGATAGAATATAAAATCATTGAAATTGAACGAGATTTCAAGTTTTCGTTTTTCGACGATACGCGTATATGAGCGAAAAATCGTATATACGATATGAAAGAATGTTAAAAACTTTGATTCCAATATAAAATAGATGTTTGATCTTATGAAATGCAATGTTCTGAATCGATTGGTAACATTTTTCTAACTGTGGCACAAGTATTATTAAAGATTTCACGATTTTATCTTCGCATATACCGAAATTCGCGTATGTCGATTACGTTTTTCGACAATTATCATATGAAAACGCGTATTTAAACATAGTAAAAACGTTATATTCTTGTTATATTCTTTATTCTGCATCGATAGAATATAAAATCATTGAAATTGAACGAGATTTCAAGTTTTCGTTTTTCGACGATACGCGTATATGAGCGAAAAATCGTATATACGATATGAAAGAATGTTAAAAACTTTGATTCCAATATAAAATAGATGTTTGATCTTATGAAATGCAATGTTCTGAATCGATTGGTAACATTTTCTAACTGTGGCACAAGTATTATTAAAGATTTCACGATTTTATCTTCGCATATACCGAAATTCGCGTATGTCGATTACGTTTTTCGACAATTATCATATGAAAACGCGTATTTAAACATAGTAAAAACGTTATATTCTTGTTATATTCTTTATTCTGCATCGATAGAATATAAAATCATTGAAATTGAACGAGATTTCAAGTTTTCGTTTTTCGACGATACGCGTATATGAGCGAAAAATCGTATATACGATATGAAAGAATGTTAAAAACTTTGATTCCAATATAAAATAGATGTTTGATCTTATGAAATGCAATGTTCTGAATCGATTGGTAACATTTTTCTAACTGTGGCACAAGTATTATTAAAGATTTCACGATTTTATCTTCGCATATACCGAAATTCGCGTATGTCGATTACGTTTTTCGACAATTATCATATGAAAACGCGTATTTAAACATAGTAAAAACGTTATATTCTTGTTATATTCTTTATTCTGCATCGATAGAATATAAAATCATTGAAATTGAACGAGATTTCAAGTTTTCGTTTTTCGACGATACGAGTATACGAGCGAAAAATCGTATATACGATATGAAAGAATGTTAAAAACTTTGATTCCAATATAAAATAGATGTTTGATCTTATGAAATGCAATGTTTTGAATCGATTGGTAACATTTTTCTAACTGTGGCACAAGTATTATTAAAGATTTCACGATTTTATCTTCGCATATACCGAAATTCGCGTATGTCGATTACGTTTTTCGACAATTATCATATGAAAACGCGTATTTAAACATAGTAAAAACGTTATATTCTTGTTATATTCTTTATTCTGCATTGACAGAATATAAAATCATTGAAATTGAACGAGATTTCAAGTTTTCGTTTTTCGACGATACGCGTATATGAGCGAAAAATCGTATATACGATATGAAAGAATGTTAAAAACTTTGATTCCAATATAAAATAGTTGTTTGATCTTATGAAATGCAATGTTCTGAATCGATTGGTAACATTTTTCTATCTGTGGCACAAGTATTATTAAAGATTTCACGTTTTTATCTTCGCATATACCGAAATTCGCGTATGTCGATTACGTTTTTCGACAATTATCATATGAAAACGCGTATTTAAACATAGTAAAAACGTTATATTCTTGTTATATTCTTTATTCTGCATCGATAGAATATAAAATCATTGAAATTGAACGAGATTTCAAGTTTTCGTTTTTCGACGATACGCGTATATGAGCGAAAAATCGTATATACGATATGAAAGAATGTTAAAAACTTTGATTCCAATATAAAATAGATGTTTGATCTTATGAAATGCAATGTTCTGAATCGATTGGTAACATTTTTCTAACTGTGGCACAAGTATTATTAAAGATTTCACGATTTTATCTTCGCATATACCGAAATTCGCGTATGTCGATTACGTTTTTCGACAATTATCATATGAAAACGCGTATTTAAACATAGTAAAAACGTTATATTCTTGTTATATTCTTTATTCTGCATCGATAGAATATAAAATCATTGAAATTGAACGAGATTTCAAGTTTTCGTTTTTCGACGATACGCGTATATGAGCGAAAAATCGTATATACGATATGAAAGAATGTTAAAAACTTTGATTCCAATATAAAATAGATGTTTTATCTTATGAAATGCAATGTTCTGAATCGATTGGTAACATTTTTCTAACTGTGGCACAAGTATTATTAAAGATTTCACGATTTTATCTTCGCATATACCGAAATTCGCGTATGTCGATTACGTTTTTCGACAATTATCATATGAAAACGCGTATTTAAACATAGTAAAAACGTTATATTCTTGTTATATTCTTTATTCTGCATCGATAGAATATAAAATCATTGAAATTGAACGAGATTTCAAGTTTTCGTTTTTCGACGCTACGCGAATATGAGCGAAAAATCGTATATACGATATGAAAGAATGATAAAAACTTTGATTCCAATATAAAATAGATGTTTGATCTTATGAAATGCAATGTTCTGAATCGATTGGTAACATTTTTCTAACTGTGGCACAAGTATTATTAAAGATTTCACGATTTTATCTTCGCATATACCGAAATTCGCGTATGTCGATTACGTTTTTCGACAATTATCATATGAAAACGCGTATTTAAACATAGTAAAAACGTTATATTCTTGTTATATTCTTTATTCTGCATCGATAGAATATAAAATCATTGAAATTGAACGAGATTTCAAGTTTTCGTTTTTCGACGATACGCGTATATGATCGAAAAATCGTATATACGATATGAAAGAATGTTAAAAACTTTGATTCCAATATAAAATAGATGTTTGATCTTATGAAATGCAATGTTCTGAATCGATTGGTAACATTTTTCTAACTGTGGCACAAGTATTATTAAAGATTTCACGATTTTATCTTCGCATATACCGAAATTCGCGTATGTCGATTACGTTTTTCGACAATTATCATATGAAAACGCGTATTTAAACATAGTAAAAACGTTATATTCTTGTTATATTCTTTATTCTGCATCGATAGAATATAAAATCATTGAAATTGAACGAGATTTCAAGTTTTCGTTTTTCGACGATACGCGTATATGAGCGAAAAATCGTATATACGATATGAAAGAATGTTAATAACTTTGATTCCAATATAAAATAGATGTTTGATCTTATGAAATGCAATGTTCTGAATCGATTGGTAACATTTTTCTAACTGTGGCACAAGTATTATTAAAGATTTCACGATTTTATCTTCGCATATACCGAAATTCGCGTATGTCGATTACGTTTTTCGACAATTATCATATGAAAACGCGTATTTAAACATAGTAAAAACGTTATATTCTTGTTATATTCTTTATTCTGCATCGATAGAATATAAAATCATTGAAATTGAACGAGATTTCAAGTTTTCGTTTTTCGACGATACGCGTATATGAGCGAAAAATCGTATATACGATATGAAAGAATGTTAAAAACTTTGATTCCAATATAAAATAGATGTTTGATCTTATGAAATGCAATGTTCTGAATCGATTGGTAACATTTTTCTAACTGTGGCACAAGTATTATTAAAGATTTCACGATTTTATCTTCGCATATACCGAAATTCGCGTATGTCGATTACGTTTTTCGACAATTATCATATGAAAACGCGCATTTAAACATAGTAAAAACGTTATATTCTTGTTATATTCTTTATTCTGCATCGATAGAATATAAAATCATTGAAATTGAACGAGATTTCAAGTTTTCGTTTTTCGACGATACGCGTATACGAGCGAAAAATCGTATATACGATATGAAAGAATGTTAAAAACTTTGATTCCAATATAAAATAGATGTTTGATCTTATGAAATGCAATGTTCTGAATCGATTGGTAACATTTTTCTAACTGTGGCACAAGTATTATTAAAGATTTCACGATTTTATCTTCGCATATACCGAAATTCGCGTATGTCGATTACGTTTTTCGACAATTATCATATGAAAACGCGTATTTAAACATAGTAAAAACGTTATATTCTTGTTATATTCTTTATTCTGCATCGACAGAATATAAAATCATTGAAATTGAACGAGATTTCAAGTTTTCGTTTTTCGACGATACGCGTATATGAGCGAAAAATCGTATATACGATATGAAAGAATGTTAAAAACTTTGATTCCAATATAAAATAGTTGTTTGATCTTATGAAATGCAATGTTCTGAATCGATTGGTAACATTTTTCTAACTGTGGCACAAGTATTATTAAAGATTTCACGATTTTATCTTCGCATATACCGAAATTCGCGTATGTCGATTACGTTTTTCGACAATTATCATATGAAAACGCGTATTTAAACATAGTAAAAACGTTATATTCTTGTTATATTCTTTATTCTGCATCGATAGAATATAAAATCATTGAAATTGAACGAGATTTCAAGTTTTCGTTTTTCGACGATACGCGTATATGATCGAAAAATCGTATATACGATATGAAAGAATGTTAAAAACTTTGATTCCAATATAAAATAGATGTTTGATCTTATGAAATGCAATGTTCTGAATCGATTGGTAACATTTTTCTAACTGTGGCACAAGTATTATTAAAGATTTCACGATTTTATCTTCGCATATACCGAAATTCGCGTATGTCGATTACGTTTTTCGACAATTATCATATGAAAACGCGTATTTAAACATAGTAAAAACGTTATATTCTTGTTATATTCTTTATTCTGCATCGATAGAATATAAAATCATTGAAATTGAACGAGATTTCAAGTTTTCGTTTTTCGACGATACGCGTATATGAGCGAAAAATCGTATATACGATATGAAAGAATGTTAATAACTTTGATTCCAATATAAAATAGATGTTTGATCTTATGAAATGCAATGTTCTGAATCGATTGGTAACATTTTTCTAACTGTGGCACAAGTATTATTAAAGATTTCACGATTTTATCTTCGCATATACCGAAATTCGCGTATGTCGATTACGTTTTTCGACAATTATCATATGAAAACGCGTATTTAAACATAGTAAAAACGTTATATTCTTGTTATATTCTTTATTCTGCATCGATAGAATATAAAATCATTGAAATTGAACGAGATTTCAAGTTTTCGTTTTTCGACGATACGCGTATATGAGCGAAAAATCGTATATACGATATGAAAGAATGTTAATAACTTTGATTCCAATATAAAATAGATGTTTGATCTTATGAAATGCAATGTTCTGAATCGATTGGTAACATTTTTCTAACTGTGGCACAAGTATTATTAAAGATTTCACGATTTTATCTTCGCATATACCGAAATTCGCGTATGTCGATTACGTTTTTTCGACAATTATCATATGAAAACGCGTATTTAAACATAGTAAAAACGTTATATTCTTGTTATATTCTTTATTCTGCATCGATAGAATATAAAATCATTGAAATTGAACGAGATTTCAAGTTTTCGTTTTTCGACGATACGCGTATATGAGCGAAAAATCGTATATACGATATGAAAGAATGTTAAAAACTTTGATTCCAATATAAAATAGATGTTTGATCTTATGAAATGCAATGTTCTGAATCGATTGGTAACATTTTTCTAACTGTGGCACAAGTATTATTAAAGATTTCACGATTTTATCTTCGCATATACCGAAATTCGCGTATGTCGATTACGTTTTTCGACAATTATCATATGAAAACGCGCATTTAAACATAGTAAAAACGTTATATTCTTGTTATATTCTTTATTCTGCATCGATAGAATATAAAATCATTGAAATTGAACGAGATTTCAAGTTTTCGTTTTTCGACGATACGCGTATACGAGCGAAAAATCGTATATACGATATGAAAGAATGTTAAAAACTTTGATTCCAATATAAAATAGATGTTTGATCTTATGAAATGCAATGTTCTGAATCGATTGGTAACATTTTTCTAACTGTGGCACAAGTATTATTAAAGATTTCACGATTTTATCTTCGCATATACCGAAATTCGCGTATGTCGATTACGTTTTTCGACAATTATCATATGAAAACGCGTATTTAAACATAGTAAAAACGTTATATTCTTGTTATATTCTTTATTCTGCATCGACAGAATATAAAATCATTGAAATTGAACGAGATTTCAAGTTTTCGTTTTTCGACGATACGCGTATATGAGCGAAAAATCGTATATACGATATGAAAGAATGTTAAAAACTTTGATTCCAATATAAAATAGTTGTTTGATCTTATGAAATGCAATGTTCTGAATCGATTGGTAACATTTTTCTAACTGTGGCACAAGTATTATTAAAGATTTCACGATTTTATCTTCGCATATACCGAAATTCGCGTATGTCGATTACGTTTTTCGACAATTACCATATGAAAACGCGTATTTAAACATAGTAAAAACGTTATATTCTTGTTATATTCTTTATTCTGCATCGACAGAATATAAAATCATTGAAATTGAACGAGATTTCAAGTTTCGTTTTTCGACGATACGCGTATATGAGCGAAAAATCGTATATACGATATGAAAGAATGTTAAAAACTTTGATTCCAATATAAAATAGTTGTTTGATCTTATGAAATGCAATGTTCTGAATCGATTGGTAGCATTTTTCTAACTGTGGCACAAGTATTATTAAAGATTTCACGATTTCATCTTCGCATATACCGAAATTCGCGTATGTCGTTTACGTTTATCGACAATTATCATATGAAAACGCGTATTTAAATATAGTAAAAACGTTATATTCTTGTTATATTCTTTATTCTGCATCGTTAGAATATAAAATCATTGAAATTGAACGAGATTTCAAGTTTTCGTTTTTCGACGATACGCGTATATGAGCGAAAAATCGTATATACGATATGAAAGAATGTTAAAAACTTTGATTCCAATATAAAATAGATGTTTGATCTTATGAAATGCAATGTTCTGAATCGATTGGTAACATTTTTCTAACTGTGGCACAAGTATTATTAAAGATTTCACGATTTTATCTTCGCATATACCGAAATTCGCGTATGTCGATTACGTTTTTCGACAATTATCATATGAAAACGCGTATTTAAACATAGTAAAAACGTTATATTCTTGTTATATTCTTTATTCTGCATCGATAGAATATAAAATCATTGAAATTGAACGAGATTTCAAGTTTTCGTTTTTCGACGATACGCGTATATGAGCGAAAAATCGTATATACGATATGAAAGAATGTTAAAAACTTTGATTCCAATATAAAATAGATGTTTGATCTTATGAAATGCAATGTTCTGAATCGATTGGTAACATTTTTCTAACTGTGGCACAAGTATTATTAAAGATTTCACGATTTTATCTTCGCATATACCGAAATTCAGGTATGTCGATTACGTTTTTCGACAATTATCATATGAAAACGCGTATTTAAACATAGTAAAAACGTTATATTCTTGTTATATTCTTTATTCTGCATCGATAGAATATAAAATCATTGAAATTGAACGAGATTTCAAGTTTTCGTTTTTCGACGATACGCGTATATGAGCGAAAAATCGTATATACGATATGAAAGAATGTTAAAAACTTTGATTCCAATATAAAATAGTTGTTTGATCTTATGAAATGCAATGTTCTGAATCGATTGGTAACATTTTTCTAACTGTGGCACAAGTATTATTAAAGATTTCACGATTTTATCTTCGCATATACCGAAATTCGCGTATGTCGATTACGTTTATCGACAATTATCATATGAAAACGCGTATTTAAACATAGTAAAAACGTTATATTCTTGTTATATTCTTTATTCTGCATCGATAGAATATAAAATCATTGAAATTGAACGAGATTTCAAGTTTTCGTTTTTCGACGATACGCGTATATGAGCGAAAAATCGTATATACGATATGAAAGAATGTTAAAAACTTTGATTCCAATATAAAATAGATGTTTGATCTTATGAAATGCAATGTTCTGAATCGATTGGTAACATTTTTCTAACTGTGGCACAAGTATTATTAAAGATTTCACGATTTTATCTTCGCATATACCGAAATTCGCGTATGTCGATTACGTTTTTCGACAATTATCATATGAAAACGCGTATTTAAACATAGTAAAAACGTTATATTCTTGTTATATTCTTTATTCTGCATCGATAGAATATAAAATCATTGAAATTGAACGAGATTTCAAGTTTTCGTTTTTCGACGATACGCGTATATGAGCGAAAAATCGTATATACGATATGAAAGAATGTTAAAAACTTTGATTCCAATATAAAATAGATGTTTGATCTTATGAAATGCAATGTTCTGAATCGATTGGTAACATTTTTCTAACTGTGGCACAAGTATTATTAAAGATTTCACGATTTTATCTTCGCATATACCGAAATTCGCGTATGTCGATTAAGTTTTTCGACAATTATCATATGAAAACGCGTATTTAAACATAGTAAAAACGTTATATTCTTGTTATATTCTTTATTCTGCATCGATAGAATATAAAATCATTGAAATTGAACGAGATTTCAAGTTTTCGTTTTTCGACGATACGCGTATATGAGCGAAAAATCGTTTATACGATATGAAAGAATGTTAAAAACTTTGATTCCAATATAAAATAGATGTTTGATCTTATGAAATGCAATGTTCTGAATCGATTGGTAACATTTTTCTAACTGTGGCACAAGTATTATTAAAGATTTCACGATTTTATCTTCGCATATACCGAAATTCGCGTATGTCGATTACGTTTTTCGTCAATTATCATATGAAAACGCGTATTTAAACATAGTAAAAACATTATATTCTTGTTATATTCTTTATTCTGCATCGATAGAATATAAAATCATTGAAATTGAACGAGATTTCAAGTTTTCGTTTTTCGACGATACGCGTATACGAGCGAAAAATCGTATATACGATATGAAAGAATGTTAAAAACTTTGATTCCAATATAAAATAGATGTTTGATCTTATGAAATGCAATGTTCTGAATCGATTGGTAACATTTTTCTAACTGTGGCACAAGTATTATTAAAGATTTCACGATTTTATCTTCGCATATACCGAAATTTGCGTATGTCGATTACGTTTTTCGACAATTATCATATGAAAACGCGTATTTAAACATAGTAAAAACGTTATATTCTTGTTATATTCTTTATTCTGCATAGATAGAATATAAAATCATTGAAATTGAACGAGATTTCAAGTTTTCGTTTTTCGACGATACGCGTATATGAGCGAAAAATCGTATATACGATATGAAAGAATGTTAAAAACTTTGATTCCAATATAAAATAGATGTTTGATCTTATGAAATGCAATGTTCTGAATCGATTGGTAACATTTTTCTAACTGTGGCACAAGTATTATTAAAGATTTCACGATTTTATCTTCGCATATACCGAAATTCGCGTATGTCGATTACGTTTTTCGACAATTATCATATGAAAACGCGTATTTAAACATAGTAAAAACGTTATATTCTTGTTATATTCTTTATTCTGCATCGATAGAATATAAAATCATTGAAATTGAACGAGATTTCAAGTTTTCGTTTTTCGACGATACGCGTATATGAGCGAAAAATCGTATATACGATATGAAAGAATGTTAAAAACTTTGATTCCAATATAAAATAGATGTTTGATCTTATGAAATGCAATGTTCTGAATCGATTGGTAACATTTTTCTAACTGTGGCACAAGTATTATTAAAGATTTCACGATTTTATCTTCGCATATACCGAAATTCGCGTATGTCGATTACGTTTTTCGACAATTATCATATGAAAACGCGTATTTAAACATAGTAAAAACGTTATATTCTTGTTATATTCTTTATTCTGCATCGATAGAATATAAAATCATTGAAATTGAACGAGATTTCAAGTTTTCGTTTTTCGACGATACGCGTATATGAGCGAAAAATCGTATATACGATATGAAAGAATGTTAAAAACTTTGATTCCAATATAAAATAGATGTTTGATCTTATGAAATGCAATGTTCTGAATCGATTGGTAACATTTTTCTAACTGTGGCACAAGTATTATTAAAGATTTCACGATTTTATCTTCGCATATACCGAAATTCGCGTATGTCGATTAAGTTTTTCGACAATTATCATATGAAAACGCGTATTTAAACATAGTAAAAACGTTATATTCTTGTTATATTCTTTATTCTGCATCGATAGAATATAAAATCATTGAAATTGAACGAGATTTCAAGTTATCGTTTTTCGACGATACGCGTATATGAGCGAAAAATCGTATATACGATATGAAAGAATGTTAAAAACTTTGATTCCAATATAAAATAGTTGTTTGATCTTATGAAATGCAATGTTCTGAATCGATTGGTAACATTTTTCTAACTGTGGCACAAGTATTATTAAAGATTTCACGATTTTATCTTCGCATATACCGAAATTCGCGTATGTCGATTACGTTTTTCGACAATTATCATATGAAAACGCGTATTTAAACATAGTAAAAACGTTATATTCTTGTTATATTCTTTATTCTGCATCGATAGAATATAAAATCATTGAAATTGAACGAGATTTCAAGTTTTCGTTTTTCGACGATACGCGTATATGAGCGAAAAATCGTATATACGATATGAAAGAATGTTAAAAACTTTGATTCCAATATAAAATAGATGTTTGATCATATGAAATGCAATGTTCTGAATCGATTGGTAACATTTTTCTAACTGTGGCACAAGTATTATTAAAGATTTCACGATTTTATCTTCGCATATACCGAAATTCGCGTATGTCGATTACGTTTTTCGACAATTATCATATGAAAACGCGTATTTAAACATAGTAAAAACGTTATATTCTTGTTATAAATTTTTATTCTGCATCGATAGAATATAAAATCAATGAAATTGAACGAGATTTCAAGTTTTCGTTTTTCGACGATACGCGTATATGAGCGAAAAATCGTATATACGATATGAAAGAATGTTAAAAACTTTGATTCCAATATAAAATAGATGTTTGATCTTATGAAATGCAATGTTCTGAATCGATTGGTAACATTTTTCTAACTGTGGCACAAGTATTATTAAAAGATTTCACGATTTTATCTTCGCATATACCGAAATTCAGGTATGTCGATTACGTTTTTCGACAATTATCATATGAAAACGCGTATTTAAACATAGTAAAAACGTTATATTCTTGTTATATTATTTATTCTGCATCGATAGAATATAAAATCATTGAAATTGAACGAGATTTCAAGTTTTCGTTTTTCGACGATACGCGTATATGAGCGAAAAATCGTATATACGATATGAAAGAATGTTAAAAACTTTGATTCCAATATAAAATAGTTGTTTGATCTTATGAAATGCAATGTTCTGAATCGATTGGTAACATTTTTCTAACTGTGGCACAAGTATTATTAAAGATTTCACGATTTTATCTTCGCATATACCGAAATTCGCGTATGTCGATTACGTTTTTCGACAATTATCATATGAAAAACGCGTATTTAAACATAGTAAAAACGTTATATTCTTGTTATATTCTTTATTCTGCATCGATAGAATATAAAATCATTGAAATTGAACGAGATTTCAAGTTTTCGTTTTTCGACGATACGCGTATATGAGCGAAAAATCGTATATACGATATGAAAGAATGTTAAAAACTTTGATTCCAATATAAAATAGATGTTTGATCTTATGAAATGCAATGTTCTGAATCGATTGGTAACATTTTTCTATTTGTGGCACAAGTATTATTAAAGATTTCACGATTTTATCTTCGCATATACCGAAATTCGCGTATGTCGATTACGTTTTTCGACAATTATCATATGAAAACGCGTATTTAAACATAGTAAAAAACGTTATATTCTTGTTATATTCTTTATTCTGCATCGATAGAATATAAAATCATTGAAATTGAACGAGATTTCAAGTTTTCGTTTTTCGACGATACGCGTATATGAGCGAAAAATCGTATATACGATATGAAAGAATGTTAAAAACTTTGATTCCAATATAAAATAGATGTTTGATCTTATGAAATGCAATGTTCTGAATCGATTGGTAACATTTTTCTAACTGTGGCACAAGTATTATTAAAGATTTCACGATTTTATCTTCGCATATACCGAAATTCAGGTATGTCGATTACGTTTTTCGACAATTATCATATGAAAACGCGTATTTAAACATAGTAAAAACGTTATATTCTTGTTATATTATTTATTCTGCATCGATAGAATATAAAATCATTGAAATTGAACGAGATTTCAAGTTTTCGTTTTTCGACGATACGCGTATATGAGCGAAAAATCGTATATACGATATGAAAGAATGTTAAAAAACTTTGATTCCAATATAAAATAGTTGTTTGATCTTATGAAATGCAATGTTCTGAATCGATTGGTAACATTTTTTCTAACTGTGGCACAAGTATTATTAAAGATTTCACGATTTTATCTTCGCATATACCGAAATTCGCGTATGTCGATTACGTTTTTCGACAATTATCATATGAAAACGCGTATTTAAACATAGTAAAAACGTTATATTCTTGTTATATTCTTTATTCTGCATCGATAGAATATAAAATCATTGAAATTGAACGAGATTTCAAGTTTTCGTTTTTCGACGATACGCGTATATGAGCGAAAAATCGTATATACGATATGAAAGAATGTTAAAAACTTTGATTCCAATATAAAATAGATGTTTGATCTTATGAAATGCAATGTTCTGAATCGATTGGTAACATTTTTCTAACTGTGGCACAAGTATTATTAAAGATTTCACGATTTTATCTTCGCATATACCGAAATTCGCGTATGTCGATTACGTTTTTCGACAATTATCATATGAAAACGCGTATTTAAACATAGTAAAAACGTTATATTCTTGTTATATTCTTTATTCTGCATCGATAGAATATAAAATCATTGAAATTGAACGAGATTTCAAGTTTTCGTTTTTCGACGATACGCGTATATGAGCGAAAAATCGTATACACGATATGAAAGAATGTTAAAAACTTTGATTCCAATATAAAATAGATGTTTGATCTTATGAAATGCAATGTTCTGAATCGATTGGTAACATTTTTCTAACTGTCGCACAAGTATTATTAAAGATTTCACGATTTTATCTTCGCATATACCGAAATTCGCGTATGTCAATTACGTTTTTCGTCAATTATCATATGAAAACGCGTATTTAAACATAGTAAAAACATTATATTCTTGTTATATTCTTTATTCTGCATCGATAGAATATAAAATCATTGAAATTGAACGAGATTTCAAGTTTTCGTTTTTCGACGATACGCGTATACGAGCGAAAAAATCGTATATACGATATGAAAGAATGTTAAAAACTTTGATTCCAATATAAAATAGATGTTTGATCTTATGAAATGCAATGTTTTGAATCGATTGGTAACATTTTTCTAACTGTGGCACAAGTATTATTAAAGATTTCACGATTTTATCTTCGCATATACCGAAATTCGCGTATGTCGATTACGTTTTTCGACAATTATCATATGAAAAACGCGTATTTAAACATAGTAAAAACGTTATATTCTTGTTATATTCTTTATTCTGCATCGATAGAATATAAAATCATTGAAATTGAACGAGATTTCAAGTTTTCGTTTTTCGACGATACGCGTATATGAGCGAAAAATCGTATATACGATATGAAAGAATGTTAAAAACTTTGATTCCAATATAAAATAGTTGTTTGATCTTATGAAATGCAATGTTCTGAATCAATTGGTAACATTTTTCTAACTGTGGCACAAGTATTATTAAAGATTTCACGATTTTATCTTCGCATATACCGAAATTCGCGTATGTCGATTACGTTTTTCGACAATTATCATATGAAAACGCGTATTTAAACATAGTAAAAACGTTATATTCTTGTTATATTCTTTATTCTGCATCGATAGAATATAAAATCATTGAAATTGAACGAGATTTCAAGTTTTCGTTTTTCGACGATACGCGTATATGAGCGAAAAATCGTATATACGATATGAAAGAATGTTAAAAACTTTGATTCCAATATAAAATAGATGTTTGATCTTATGAAATGCAATGTTCTGAATCGATTGGTAACATTTTTCTAACTGTGGCACAAGTATTATTAAAGATTTCACGATTTTATCTTCGCATATACCGAAATTCGCGTATGTCGATTA